>NW_027513414.1:0-199828 GCF_048772815.1 Callospermophilus lateralis
CAACGGAGCAGACCACTGTGATCCCCTTCAGGGGCTGAGCGTATGGTGGGTGGTGGGCGTATGGCGGTGGGAGCCATGATCAAAGGCTCCCAGGAGCCTTGTTGTGCTCAACTGCCCATCAGGGGAGTCTTGTCCGCTTCCCTACCCAGTGCATCCTCATGTGCCACAGGTTTCGGTCCCTCCCACTCCAGCCAGAGAGAATTCCTCTCCATGCCACCCACCCCTTGATTTGGTTTAGGCCAGGCCAAGGCGGGGTTAGTAGGAAGATTCCATCCAGTCATAATAACATTCAGTTTGATGTCACTCAAATTCTAAAGCTGACTAAACTGGTTCAAACAGCTTTTATGGCCTCTATTGGTCTTTGTGTCCCTTGCCTTTTGTTTGAGTGACTCAGTCCTTTCCCTGCCCTTGTGCTCTCCCTATTTCCTACCTTCCTTGCTTCCTTCCTCCCTTCCTGGGTTTTCCCCTTTTCTTCTTCCTTCTTTTCTACCTCCCTGCATCCCTCCAACTTTGCCTTCCTCCCTTCCAACTTTCTCTCTCCCTTCCCTCCCTTTTCTTTTCTTGCAAGTGTTTGGGGTGAAAGTCCATGGCAGGCCAGCCCCAAGCTAGGCAAGGTCACTGCCACTGAGCTACAACATCCCCAGACCTGCTGCCACTTCCTATGCAAGTAACTTGAATTATCTCTAAAGAGAAACTCTCACATTAGTCTACTTTCAAAGTAATTTCAGAAGAGTTGCTAACATGGGCATAAATCAGTTATGACAAGTCATTTTTGAAAAGCACGGCACAGCTAATGTTCCTCCAAAGAAGGAGTGGAAAACTTAATTGGTTTTCAGGTCAGCATTTCTAGACTAGTACAAACCCTCCTAATCCTGATCTCTCCTTAGTCCTATGATTTCTTTAAGTGTCCCCTTTGCTCCTGTTCATGGAGTCATGTGTACAGAAATTATACCTGGTTCTATTGAACTCTACTTAATTCTTTCTCACCTCTGTGCTCCTTTGGCCAAGTCACTCCTCAACACTTACTGTAACCCTTTCAATTTTTTTGTCCATTTTCATTTAAAAAACTCTTTCAAAAATTGAACCATTTCGCATGCAGACACAGTCTTCTTGATCTGCTATTAATCCCCCACTACTGACATTGTAAGTTATTGAAATGTACACTTCCGGACCGTTTTCAGATTTTTGATTCCTGTATATCTATCTGTCTATCTATTTACAAACATAACATGGTATTCTGAAAGAATCGTTCTGCTTTTGGAGCTCTACATTGTGTTTTCCAGAAGCAGGCCTATTACACAGAGATGAATCCACGTTACCTAGATTGAGTTCAAACCGGAATGTGCACTCTGATTCCCATTATATTGTTCTACCTACTGATGGACAGTTCAGTTATATCCAGACCTCACCACCTCCCCCATTGAGTAAAACCCTTGTGAAGAGACATGTAGATGCCTTTATGAACATATTGATAATTTTTCATGGCAGTGTTTTCCAAAAACCAGTTAGTAAAATCAATTGATTCCTTTGCAGCCTGAAATTACCTTCATTCCAGTTTACTGGTATAAGAACCGCAGTATATCAGCAACCATTCTCCAATAGTAGTTCAGGCAGAAGTCATTCTAGATAACAAGCAGTGCCGGATCCTCCATGTATTTTACACAGCCCATGACGGGGGACATCCGTCCATTCGTTTAGAACAACTGATGTTTTATGCTGGCAATTTAGGTTTATTTAAAGGAGTGATTAGAAAACAGGTGAGACAGACTGATTAGATTCAGTATGTATGTTGGCTTTGTTTTTCTAGGCCTGAAGTTTTCACATTTCAATTAATTGTAGGTTAAGTATCAGGCAGATTCTTCACTGGGCTTCAAATGTGATAAAGTTGCTTCTTATTTTTAAGAAGGCCGTTGCAATCCTGCATTTATTTTACACCTCAGTGCTTGTTTTACACACAAGCACACACACCCACACACCACACACATCAACACACACACAAACACATAATTAGAGCACATTTAACACTCAAATAAAGCTTTACCTACTGATTCATAACTAGGGTATTTTTTTAATAAGTATTGTGTCTTGGTCTCTACTGGGGAAACATGGTTCAATGTGAGTTCTCCGGTTTGTTGTAGGGCAGTGAACGTTCACTTGTTGGCAATGATATAGAAATGGGGAGTAAGAGTTTAAAAGTTTTTACAGTAGGTAGGCAGAGTCAGAGTATGGAATCTAAGAATAAGAAATTGGGGAATTTCCTCTTTGTTTCTTCATTTCAACCTCCTAATAATTCATGTATATTTTCCAAAAGTCTCCCAGAAAACAAGGACTAGGTCAATCCACATATCAGTGAACCATAGCAGAATGCGACTCTGAATTTCATATAAACAGTCATAAAATCAAAAAGACAGGTGCTGGGGTTTTGGCTCAGCACTAGAGTGCTGGCTTCACACTTTCAAAGGTCCTGAGTTGGATCCCCAACACCATACGTGAAAGGAATGAATGAACCAATGCATGAGTGTATGATGAATGAATTAAAGGTATAAGGAGGAGGAGGAAGAGGAGGAGGAGGAGGAGAAATAGAAGAAGATGATGAGAAATTTGACAGAAGGGAAAAAGGGGAGGAGAGTGAGTTTAAAGTGTGGTTTCCAATTCCCAAACGTTAAATTACAGCAGACGGGATAGAGAGAGAAGATGGGAGGGCAGGAGAGGGGGGATAGTAGAGGCTAGAAAAGGTAGCAGAATACAACAGTTACTAACATGGCATTTTGTAAAAACGTGGATGTGTAAACAATGTGATTGTGCAATCTGTATATGGGGTCAAAATGGGAGTTCATAACTCACTTGAATCTAATGTAGGAAATATGGTATCTCAAGAGCTATGTAAGGTTTTAAGCAACCAATATAAAAAAGAGGTCTTCATTTTTCTTTGTAGTTGAGATCTCCTGTTTCCTTGACATGTTTAGTTGTGTTCTCTCCTTTAGTCCTCCCATGCTCTAGTTATTCTGATATGGAAAAACTAGCTGAAATGCCCAACCAGTCTCTAAATCAGTGACACTTTTTCATTAAGCCTAAAGTCACTTTACAATTGCTACAGTCATACTAAATACACTTCTTTGTTTGGAGTTTAAAAGATATTTCCACCAGCTAGATTACAAGGACCTAGAACTCCCATTCTTGTTTATGTAAGAGTGGCTTCATCAGATTAAATGCCGTTCTCTGGAATAACATAAAATAGGAATAATTTACTCATAAGATTCTTACGTAAACCATCTTTATTTACAAAATACTATCTTAAGAATTATTGTTTCATTGAGCTTCAATTGGAGCCAAAGTATAGTCAATTACTGAACTAAAAGCAGTTACTTAAAAACTAAAAATGAGAGATAAGTCAAATTACATTTGAAGAGAGAGCAACAGCATGAGGTTTCTTGTTTGGTTCTGGATGTTGAGTAACAGGCTCATTTGCAGGTGGAAGGAACCCTTCAGGCAACTCACTTGTACTTTCAGAATGGGGGTGAAGAGGGCTGAATTCCAGCTCTTGGGGGAAGATTTTGTGAGGAAAACCCCCTCCCTGCATAGACACTTCGCATTGGAAATGGAGTGGGTGGCGGGTCAGGTGGAAAATAATCTCCAGGTTCCCAGACAAGTTTCCTGGGAGAGGTGGAGGAAAAAAAAGGTCCTCTTCTCATGAACTGACTCCTTGGGTCAACTGGAAACAAGGCACCTCTGACTGGAGGGAAAGGTGCCAACACAGAGCCAGAGCCAGTTGCTTGGTTTTCAGCATGGAGAGGTGAATCAGGCACATCAGAGTCCAAAGGAGGCATATTAGGAATTCTGTGTTCTGCTGGTCCCGATGCTCTACCACAATTTGAGTAAAACCTATCTTGCCTTTGTAGAGGAAGACGTGCATCAGAAGAATATGGTTGGCCTGGCGGAGGGATCATCAGCCTGCTGGCCTGTTCCCCTGGAGGAGAGAGGGGCCCAGTCTGAGAAGGTGCTCTCTGAAAATCAGTGAACTTATGACAGCTGGCTTCTCTTCCTTTACTGCTAGTCGCATGGTCCAGAGGATTCTCCAGGGCCCCTTGACCCTCTTCCTCCTCCCACTGGAGTGAAAGGTGAGAGTGTGAGTGGACCACTCTTTTCAAAATGAGGAGGTCTCCTTTCAGATGAAGGGTGACCTATTGGTGAGGGCCCATTTGGAGAAGGCTTTCTGCCCATTGCTGAGTTGGAAACATCCAGTGCATCATAGGGATCTTTTTCTACAAGTTCAAATCTAAGCTCCTTCTCAGTTAATTTCTGTCTGTTGCGTGCATTTTGTTTCCTGAAATAACTGAGGTTTCTTTCAGCAATCCGAGCTGCCAACTCACTAGCATCTGCTTCTTTCTCGGAGGAAGTAATCTTCCCCAGACAGGAACGAATGGTACTCTGCAATTGTTCTTCAAGATATTGGGCTCTCTTTCTGTAGGTCTCCAGCTCTTTTATTGTATGGCTCATCTTTTCTTCGACTTTGGAAAGTTTCTCCTTTTGCTCCACACGGCAGTTTTCCTCCACTCTTAATTTCCTGTGCAGTTTCATCATATTTTCTTGACAGCGTTCCATCATGACTTTAAAGTTCTGCCGTAGGGTCTCATTCTCACTTTGCAGCTGTGCATTTTCGGACTGCAAGGATGCCTGTTCAGTCTGCAGACTTTTAAGGTGTTCTGTAAGGTCTTCCGTGGTTTTCTCCACTTCAGATGAGAAAGTACATTTTTGATTTGTTCCTCCTTCCAAGATTTCTAAGGAGGCCTTTAGCTTATCACCATAAACCAGGTTCCTCAAAGCTCCTTTGGACTCATCCTCCAAGTGAGCACCAATTTCGGGTTCACTCGTCTTTCCCAGTTCCAGGTGACCACCATCCCTTTGGGCTCCCAGGCTTGGAGAAGATCTATCCTTCATCTTCAGCAAGCATTCACTCAGAGACTCCATGTGATTTTCTGTGTCCCTTAGAACTTGTTCTCCAGCTACTTTAGAGTCCTCTAATATGATTTTTGCTTTATATTGGACACCTCCTTGTTGCCTCTGTGCTTCAGCTTCTCCTTGTATTGTTGGTCTCTGCGTTGGCGGAAGTAGGGATCCTTCATTCAAAACCTCTTTGATTGCCAGCTTCAGTTCTTCCTCATTCACTTGAAAGAGTCTCCAGTTTGTTTTAGCTTCAGCTATTTGTGATCTGAGGGATTCAGATTCACCTTGGAGGGACTGTATCCTTCTTGATAGATGCACCATCGTTTCATCCTGTTGACCATGTTGAGCCTTCTGTGCTTTGAGCTCTTCTTCTAGAAAGAGCATTTCAACGCCATGGCTGGATTCGGGCCTATGCAGCTTTTCGTCGGTTGCCTCCAGCTGTTGTGCTTCTCTTGAACCCTTCTCAAACCTGCAATCCTTTAAAGATGATTCTAAGCCTTCATGTTCTTTTTCAACAAGGCTCACTTTTTCAAGAAGTCCACATTTTGCCTCAATAAGTCCAGCAAGATTTAGAGCCAGCCTTTTTTCTCTTCCCACGTAAAGCCTGCTACGAACCGACTGAAAACCTCTCCAGAAAAGTGAGAGAACAGCAAAAAATCCAAGAGCTGTACACATCACCAACTCCCAAGGAAAGCCATAAGGAAGATGGCCTGGCTTCATGTCTTCGGACAATGCTGCCACAACCCTGGGTGCTTCTTCCAGAACCACCCACTAGGATGGCTGAGAGGCAGCCCTTGGCTCCTCCATCACGCCAAGACAGCTTTGGCTCTTGCCACCACAACCACAGCCTGCCCAGGCAGGCCAACACAGGCTGTGGACACTCAGGTGTTTGGTCAGGAACTCCAACCTGCACCAGGCAACGGAGCAGACCACTGTGATCCCCTTCAGGGGCTGAGCGTATGGTGGGTGGTGGGCGTATGGCGGTGGGAGCCATGATCAAAGGCTCCCAGGAGCCTTGTTGTGCTCAACTGCCCATCAGGGGAGTCTTGTCCGCTTCCCTACCCAGTGCATCCTCATGTGCCACAGGTTTCGGTCCCTCCCACTCCAGCCAGAGAGAATTCCTCTCCATGCCACCCACCCCTTGATTTGGTTTAGGCCAGGCCAAGGCGGGGTTAGTAGGAAGATTCCATCCAGTCATAATAACATTCAGTTTGATGTCACTCAAATTCTAAAGCTGACTAAACTGGTTCAAACAGCTTTTATGGCCTCTATTGGTCTTTGTGTCCCTTGCCTTTTGTTTGAGTGACTCAGTCCTTTCCCTGCCCTTGTGCTCTCCCTATTTCCTACCTTCCTTGCTTCCTTCCTCCCTTCCTGGGTTTTCCCCTTTTCTTCTTCCTTCTTTTCTACCTCCCTGCATCCCTCCAACTTTGCCTTCCTCCCTTCCAACTTTCTCTCTCCCTTCCCTCCCTTTTCTTTTCTTGCAAGTGTTTGGGGTGAAAGTCCATGGCAGGCCAGCCCCAAGCTAGGCAAGGTCACTGCCACTGAGCTACAACATCCCCAGACCTGCTGCCACTTCCTATGCAAGTAACTTGAATTATCTCTAAAGAGAAACTCTCACATTAGTCTACTTTCAAAGTAATTTCAGAAGAGTTGCTAACATGGGCATAAATCAGTTATGACAAGTCATTTTTGAAAAGCACGGCACAGCTAATGTTCCTCCAAAGAAGGAGTGGAAAACTTAATTGGTTTTCAGGTCAGCATTTCTAGACTAGTACAAACCCTCCTAATCCTGATCTCTCCTTAGTCCTATGATTTCTTTAAGTGTCCCCTTTGCTCCTGTTCATGGAGTCATGTGTACAGAAATTATACCTGGTTCTATTGAACTCTACTTAATTCTTTCTCACCTCTGTGCTCCTTTGGCCAAGTCACTCCTCAACACTTACTGTAACCCTTTCAATTTTTTTGTCCATTTTCATTTAAAAAACTCTTTCAAAAATTGAACCATTTCGCATGCAGACACAGTCTTCTTGATCTGCTATTAATCCCCCACTACTGACATTGTAAGTTATTGAAATGTACACTTCCGGACCGTTTTCAGATTTTTGATTCCTGTATATCTATCTGTCTATCTATTTACAAACATAACATGGTATTCTGAAAGAATCGTTCTGCTTTTGGAGCTCTACATTGTGTTTTCCAGAAGCAGGCCTATTACACAGAGATGAATCCACGTTACCTAGATTGAGTTCAAACCGGAATGTGCACTCTGATTCCCATTATATTGTTCTACCTACTGATGGACAGTTCAGTTATATCCAGACCTCACCACCTCCCCCATTGAGTAAAACCCTTGTGAAGAGACATGTAGATGCCTTTATGAACATATTGATAATTTTTCATGGCAGTGTTTTCCAAAAACCAGTTAGTAAAATCAATTGATTCCTTTGCAGCCTGAAATTACCTTCATTCCAGTTTACTGGTATAAGAACCGCAGTATATCAGCAACCATTCTCCAATAGTAGTTCAGGCAGAAGTCATTCTAGATAACAAGCAGTGCCGGATCCTCCATGTATTTTACACAGCCCATGACGGGGGACATCCGTCCATTCGTTTAGAACAACTGATGTTTTATGCTGGCAATTTAGGTTTATTTAAAGGAGTGATTAGAAAACAGGTGAGACAGACTGATTAGATTCAGTATGTATGTTGGCTTTGTTTTTCTAGGCCTGAAGTTTTCACATTTCAATTAATTGTAGGTTAAGTATCAGGCAGATTCTTCACTGGGCTTCAAATGTGATAAAGTTGCTTCTTATTTTTAAGAAGGCCGTTGCAATCCTGCATTTATTTTACACCTCAGTGCTTGTTTTACACACAAGCACACACACCCACACACCACACACATCAACACACACACAAACACATAATTAGAGCACATTTAACACTCAAATAAAGCTTTACCTACTGATTCATAACTAGGGTATTTTTTTAATAAGTATTGTGTCTTGGTCTCTACTGGGGAAACATTGTTCAATGTGAGTTCTCCTGGTTTGTTGCAGGGCAGTGAACTGTTCACTTGTTGGCAATGATATAGAAATGGGGAGTAAGAGTTTAAAAGTTTTTACAGTAGGTAGGCAGAGTCAGAGTATGGAATCTAAGAGTAAGAAATTGGGGAATTTCCTCTTTGTTTCTTCATTTCAACCTCCTAATAATTCATGTATATTTTCCAAAAGTCTCCCAGAAAACAAGGACTAGGTCAATCCACATATCAGTGAACCATAGCAGAATGCGACTCTGAATTTCATATAAACAGTCATAAAATCCAAAAAGACAGGTGCTGGGGTTTTGGCTCAGCACTAGAGTGCTGCTTCACACTTTCAAAGGTCCTGAGTTGGATCCCCAACACCATACGTGAAAGGAATGAATGAACCAATGCATGAGTGTATGATGAATGATTTAAAGGTATAAGGAGGAGGAGGAAGAGGAGGAGGAGGAGGAGAAATAGAAGAAGATGATGAGTAAATTGACAGAATGGAAAAAGGGGAGGAGAGTGAGTTTAAAGTGTGGTTTCCAATTCCCAAACGTTAAATTACAGCAGACGGGATAGAGAGAGAAGATGGGAGGGCAGGAGAGGGGGGATAGTAGAGGCCAGAAAAGGTAGCAGAATACAACAGTTACTAACATGGCATTTTGTAAAAACGTGGATGTGTAAACAATGTGATTGTGCAATCTGAATATGGGGTCAAAATGGGAGTTCATAACTCACTTGAGTCTAATGTAGGAAATATGGTATCTCAAGAGCTATGTAAGGTTTTAAGCAACCAATATAAAAAAGAGGTCTTCATTTTTCTTTGTAGTTGAGATCTCCCTGTTTCCGTGACATGTTTAGTTGTGTTCTCTCCTTTAGTCCTCCCATGCTCTAGTTATTCTGATATGGAAAAACTAGCTGAAATGCCCAACCAGTCTCTAAATCAGTGACACTTTTTCATTAAGCCTAAAGTCACTTTACAATTGCTACAGTCATACTAAATACACTTCTTTGTTGGGAGTTTAAAAGATATTTCCATCCAGCTAGATTACAAGTACCTAGAACTCCCATTCTTGTTTATGTAAGAGTGGCTTCATCAGATTAAATGCCGTTCTCTGGAATAACATAAAATAATAATTTACTCATAAGATTCTTACGTAAACCATCTTTATTTACAAAATACTATCTTAAGAATTATTGTTTCATTGAGCTTCAATTGGAGCCAAAGTATAGTCAATTACTGAACTAAAAGCAGTTACTTAAAAACTAAAAATGAGAGATAAGTCAAATTACATTTGAAGAGAGAGCAACAGCATGAGGTTTCTTGTTTGGTTCTGGATGTTGAGTAACAGGCTCATTTGCAGGTGGAAGGAACCCTTCAGGCAACTCACTTGTACTTTCAGAATGGGGGTGAAGAGGGCTGAATTCCAGCTCTTGGGGGAAGATTTTGTGAGGAAAACCCCCTCCCTGCATAGACACTTCGCATTGGAAATGGAGTGGGTGGCGGGTCAGGTGGAAAATAATCTCCAGGTTCCCAGACAAGTTTCCTGGGAGAGGTGGAGGAAAAAAAAGGTCCTCTTCTCATGAACTGACTCCTTGGGTCAACTGGAAACAAGGCACCTCTGACTGGAGGGAAAGGTGCCAACACAGAGCCAGAGCCAGTTGCTTGGTTTTCAGCATGGAGAGGTGAATCAGGCACATCAGAGTCCAAAGGAGGCATATTAGGAATTCTGTGTTCTGCTGGTCCCGATGCTCTACCACAATTTGAGTAAAACCTATCTTGCCTTTGTAGAGGAAGACGTGCATCAGAAGAATATGGTTGGCCTGGCGGAGGGATCATCAGCCTGCTGGCCTGTTCCCCTGGAGGAGAGAGGGGCCCAGTCTGAGAAGGTGCTCTCTGAAAATCAGTGAACTTATGACAGCTGGCTTCTCTTCCTTTACTGCTAGTCGCATGGTCCAGAGGATTCTCCAGGGCCCCTTGACCCTCTTCCTCCTCCCACTGGAGTGAAAGGTGAGAGTGTGAGTGGACCACTCGTTTCAAAATGAGGAGGTCTCCTTTCAGATGAAGGGTGACCTATTGGTGAGGGCCCATTTGGAGAAGGCTTTCTGCCCATTGCTGAGTTGGAAACATCCAGTGCATCATAGGGATCTTTTTCTACAAGTTCAAATCTAAGCTCCTTCTCAGTTAATTTCTGTCTGTTGCGTGCATTTTGTTTCCTGAAATAACTGAGGTTTCTTTCAGCAATCCGAGCTGCCAACTCACTAGCATCTGCTTCTTTCTCGGAGGAAGTAATCTTCCCCAGACAGGAACGAATGGTACTCTGCAATTGTTCTTCAAGATATTGGGCTCTCTTTCTGTAGGTCTCCAGCTCTTTTATTGTATGGCTCATCTTTTCTTCGACTTTGGAAAGTTTCTCCTTTTGCTCCACACGGCAGTTTTCCTCCACTCTTAATTTCCTGTGCAGTTTCATCATATTTTCTTGACAGCGTTCCATCATGACTTTAAAGTTCTGCCGTAGGGTCTCATTCTCACTTTGCAGCTGTGCATTTTCGGACTGCAAGGATGCCTGTTCAGTCTGCAGACTTTTAAGGTGTTCTGTAAGGTCTTCCGTGGTTTTCTCCACTTCAGATGAGAAAGTACATTTTTGATTTCTTCCTCCTTCCAAGATTTCTAAGGAGGCCTTTAGCTTATCACCATAAACCAGGTTCCTCAAAGCTCCTTTGGACTCATCCTCCAAGTGAGCACCAATTTCGGGTTCACTCGTCTTTCCCAGTTCCAGGTGACCACCATCCCTTTGGGCTCCCAGGCTTGGAGAAGATCTATCCTTCATCTTCAGCAAGCATTCACTCAGAGACTCCATGTGATTTTCTGTGTCCCTTAGAACTTGTTCTCCAGCTACTTTAGAGTCCTCTAATATGATTTTTGCTTTATATTGGACACCTCCTTGTTGCCTCTGTGCTT
Source organism: Callospermophilus lateralis (assembly GCF_048772815.1). Taxonomy (NCBI): domain Eukaryota; kingdom Metazoa; phylum Chordata; class Mammalia; order Rodentia; family Sciuridae; genus Callospermophilus; species Callospermophilus lateralis. The sequence continues at coordinate 10,932 of NW_027513414.1, forward strand.
CAGCTTCTCCTTGTATTGTTGGTCTCTGCGTTGGCGGAAGTAGGGATCCTTCATTCAAAACCTCTTTGATTGCCAGCTTCAGTTCTTCCTCATTCACTTGAAAGAGTCTCCAGTTTGTTTTAGCTTCAGCTATTTGTGATCTGAGGGATTCAGATTCACCTTGGAGGGACTGTATCCTTCTTGATAGATGCGCCATCGTTTCATCCTGTTGACCATGTTGAGCCTTCTGTGCTTTGAGCTCTTCTTCTAGAAAGAGCATTTCAACGCCATGGCTGGATTCGGGCCTATGCAGCTTTTCGTCGGTTGCCTCCAGCTGTTGTGCTTCTCTTGAACCCTTCTCAAACCTGCAATCCTTTAAAGATGATTCTAAGCCTTCATGTTCTTTTTCAACAAGGCTCACTTTTTCAAGAAGTCCACATTTTGCCTCAATAAGTCCAGCAAGATTTAGAGCCAGCCTTTTTTCTCTTCCCACGTAAAGCCTGCTACGAACCGACTGAAAACCTCTCCAGAAAAGTGAGAGAACAGCAAAAAATCCAAGAGCTGTACACATCACCAACTCCCAAGGAAAGCCATAAGGAAGATGGCCTGGCTTCATGTCTTCGGACAATGCTGCCACAACCCTGGGTGCTTCTTCCAGAACCACCCACTAGGATGGCTGAGAGGCAGCCCTTGGCTCCTCCATCACGCCAAGACAGCTTTGGCTCTTGCCACCACAACCACAGCCTGCCCAGGCAGGCCAACACAGGCTGTGGACACTCAGGTGTTTGGTCAGGAACTCCAACCTGCACCAGGCAACGGAGCAGACCACTGTGATCCCCTTCAGGGGCTGAGCGTATGGTGGGTGGTGGGCGTATGGCGGTGGGAGCCATGATCAAAGGCTCCCAGGAGCCTTGTTGTGCTCAACTGCCCATCAGGGGAGTCTTGTCCGCTTCCCTACCCAGTGCATCCTCATGTGCCACAGGTTTCGGTCCCTCCCACTCCAGCCAGAGAGAATTCCTCTCCATGCCACCCACCCCTTGATTTGGTTTAGGCCAGGCCAAGGCGGGGTTAGTAGGAAGATTCCATCCAGTCATAATAACATTCAGTTTGATGTCACTCAAATTCTAAAGCTGACTAAACTGGTTCAAACAGCTTTTATGGCCTCTATTGGTCTTTGTGTCCCTTGCCTTTTGTTTGAGTGACTCAGTCCTTTCCCTGCCCTTGTGCTCTCCCTATTTCCTACCTTCCTTGCTTCCTTCCTCCCTTCCTGGGTTTTCCCCTTTTCTTCTTCCTTCTTTTCTACCTCCCTGCATCCCTCCAACTTTGCCTTCCTCCCTTCCAACTTTCTCTCTCCCTTCCCTCCCTTTTCTTTTCTTGCAAGTGTTTGGGGTGAAAGTCCATGGCAGGCCAGCCCCAAGCTAGGCAAGGTCACTGCCACTGAGCTACAACATCCCCAGACCTGCTGCCAATTCCTATGCAAGTAACTTGAATTATCTCTAAAGAGAAACTCTCACATTAGTCTACTTTCAAAGTAATTTCAGAAGAGTTGCTAACATGGGCATAAATCAGTTATGACAAGTCATTTTTGAAAAGCACGGCACAGCTAATGTTCCTCCAAAGAAGGAGTGGAAAACTTAATTGGTTTTCAGGTCAGCATTTCTAGACTAGTACAAACCCTCCTAATCCTGATCTCTCCTTAGTCCTATGATTTCTTTAAGTGTCCCCTTTGCTCCTGTTCATGGAGTCATGTGTACAGAAATTATACCTGGTTCTATTGAACTCTACTTAATTCTTTCTCACCTCTGTGCTCCTTTGGCCAAGTCACTCCTCAACACTTACTGTAACCCTTTCAATTTTTTTGTCCATTTTCATTTAAAAAACTCTTTCAAAAATTGAACCATTTCGCATGCAGACACAGTCTTCTTGATCTGCTATTAATCCCCCACTACTGACATTGTAAGTTATTGAAATGTACACTTCCGGACCGTTTTCAGATTTTTGATTCCTGTATATCTATCTGTCTATCTATTTACAAACATAACATGGTATTCTGAAAGAATCGTTCTGCTTTTGGAGCTCTACATTGTGTTTTCCAGAAGCAGGCCTATTACACAGAGATGAATCCACGTTACCTAGATTGAGTTCAAACCGGAATGTGCACTCTGATTCCCATTATATTGTTCTACCTACTGATGGACAGTTCAGTTATATCCAGACCTCACCACCTCCCCCATTGAGTAAAACCCTTGTGAAGAGACATGTAGATGCCTTTATGAACATATTGATAATTTTTCATGGCAGTGTTTTCCAAAAACCAGTTAGTAAAATCAATTGATTCCTTTGCAGCCTGAAATTACCTTCATTCCAGTTTACTGGTATAAGAACCGCAGTATATCAGCAACCATTCTCCAATAGTAGTTCAGGCAGAAGTCATTCTAGATAACAAGCAGTGCCGGATCCTCCATGTATTTTACACAGCCCATGACGGGGGACATCCGTCCATTCGTTTAGAACAACTGATGTTTTATGCTGGCAATTTAGGTTTATTTAAAGGAGTGATTAGAAAACAGGTGAGACAGACTGATTAGATTCAGTATGTATGTTGGCTTTCTTTTTCTAGGCCTGAAGTTTTCACATTTCAATTAATTGTAGGTTAAGTATCAGGCAGATTCTTCACTGGGCTTCAAATGTGATAAAGTTGCTTCTTATTTTTAAGAAGGCCGTTGCAATCCTGCATTTATTTTACACCTCAGTGCTTGTTTTACACACAAGCACACACACCCACACACCACACACATCAACACACACACAAACACATAATTAGAGCACATTTAACACTCAAATAAAGCTTTACCTACTGATTCATAACTAGGGTATTTTTTTAATAAGTATTGTGTCTTGGACTCTACTGGGGAAACATTGGTTCAATGTGAGTTCTCCGGTTTGTTGTAGGGCAGTGAACGTTCACTTGTTGGCAATGATATAGAAATGGGGAGTAAGAGTTTAAAAGTTTTTACAGTAGGTAGGCAGAGTCAGAGTATGGAATCTAAGAATAAGAAATTGGGGAATTTCCTCTTTGTTTCTTCATTTCAACCTCCTAATAATTCATGTATATTTTCCAAAAGTCTCCCAGAAAACAAGGACTAGGTCAATCCACATATCAGTGAACCATAGCAGAATGCGACTCTGAATTTCATATAAACAGTCATAAAATCAAAAAGACAGGTGCTGGGGTTTTGGCTCAGCACTAGAGTGCTGGCTTCACACTTTCAAAGGTCCTGAGTTGGATCCCCAACACCATACGTGAAAGGAATGAATGAACCAATGCATGAGTGTATGATGAATGAATTAAAGGTATAAGGAGGAGGAGGAAGAGGAGGAGGAGGAGGAGAAATAGAAGAAGATGATGAGAAATTTGACAGAAGGGAAAAAGGGGAGGAGAGTGAGTTTAAAGTGTGGTTTCCAATTCCCAAACGTTAAATTACAGCAGACGGGATAGAGAGAGAAGATGGGAGGGCAGGAGAGGGGGGATAGTAGAGGCTAGAAAAGGTAGCAGAATACAACAGTTACTAACATGGCATTTTGTAAAAACGTGGATGTGTAAACAATGTGATTGTGCAATCTGTATATGGGGTCAAAATGGGAGTTCATAACTCACTTGAATCTAATGTAGGAAATATGGTATCTCAAGAGCTATGTAAGGTTTTAAGCAACCAATATAAAAAAGAGGTCTTCATTTTTCTTTGTAGTTGAGATCTCCTGTTTCCTTGACATGTTTAGTTGTGTTCTCTCCTTTAGTCCTCCCATGCTCTAGTTATTCTGATATGGAAAAACTAGCTGAAATGCCCAACCAGTCTCTAAATCAGTGACACTTTTTCATTAAGCCTAAAGTCACTTTACAATTGCTACAGTCATACTAAATACACTTCTTTGTTTGGAGTTTAAAAGATATTTCCACCAGCTAGATTACAAGGACCTAGAACTCCCATTCTTGTTTATGTAAGAGTGGCTTCATCAGATTAAATGCCGTTCTCTGGAATAACATAAAATAGGAATAATTTACTCATAAGATTCTTACGTAAACCATCTTTATTTACAAAATACTATCTTAAGAATTATTGTTTCATTGAGCTTCAATTGGAGCCAAAGTATAGTCAATTACTGAACTAAAAGCAGTTACTTAAAAACTAAAAATGAGAGATAAGTCAAATTACATTTGAAGAGAGAGCAACAGCATGAGGTTTCTTGTTTGGTTCTGGATGTTGAGTAACAGGCTCATTTGCAGGTGGAAGGAACCCTTCAGGCAACTCACTTGTACTTTCAGAATGGGGGTGAAGAGGGCTGAATTCCAGCTCTTGGGGGAAGATTTTGTGAGGAAAACCCCCTCCCTGCATAGACACTTCGCATTGGAAATGGAGTGGGTGGCGGGTCAGGTGGAAAATAATCTCCAGGTTCCCAGACAAGTTTCCTGGGAGAGGTGGAGGAAAAAAAAGGTCCTCTTCTCATGAACTGACTCCTTGGGTCAACTGGAAACAAGGCACCTCTGACTGGAGGGAAAGGTGCCAACACAGAGCCAGAGCCAGTTGCTTGGTTTTCAGCATGGAGAGGTGAATCAGGCACATCAGAGTCCAAAGGAGGCATATTAGGAATTCTGTGTTCTGCTGGTCCCGATGCTCTACCACAATTTGAGTAAAACCTATCTTGCCTTTGTAGAGGAAGACGTGCATCAGAAGAATATGGTTGGCCTGGCGGAGGGATCATCAGCCTGCTGGCCTGTTCCCCTGGAGGAGAGAGGGGCCCAGTCTGAGAAGGTGCTCTCTGAAAATCAGTGAACTTATGACAGCTGGCTTCTCTTCCTTTACTGCTAGTCGCATGGTCCAGAGGATTCTCCAGGGCCCCTTGACCCTCTTCCTCCTCCCACTGGAGTGAAAGGTGAGAGTGTGAGTGGACCACTCGTTTCAAAATGAGGAGGTCTCCTTTCAGATGAAGGGTGACCTATTGGTGAGGGCCCATTTGGAGAAGGCTTTCTGCCCATTGCTGAGTTGGAAACATCCAGTGCATCATAGGGATCTTTTTCTACAAGTTCAAATCTAAGCTCCTTCTCAGTTAATTTCTGTCTGTTGCGTGCATTTTGTTTCCTGAAATAACTGAGGTTTCTTTCAGCAATCCGAGCTGCCAACTCACTAGCATCTGCTTCTTTCTCGGAGGAAGTAATCTTCCCCAGACAGGAACGAATGGTACTCTGCAATTGTTCTTCAAGATATTGGGCTCTCTTTCTGTAGGTCTCCAGCTCTTTTATTGTATGGCTCATCTTTTCTTCGACTTTGGAAAGTTTCTCCTTTTGCTCCACACGGCAGTTTTCCTCCACTCTTAATTTCCTGTGCAGTTTCATCATATTTTCTTGACAGCGTTCCATCATGACTTTAAAGTTCTGCCGTAGGGTCTCATTCTCACTTTGCAGCTGTGCATTTTCGGACTGCAAGGATGCCTGTTCAGTCTGCAGACTTTTAAGGTGTTCTGTAAGGTCTTCCGTGGTTTTCTCCACTTCAGATGAGAAAGTACATTTTTGATTTCTTCCTCCTTCCAAGATTTCTAAGGAGGCCTTTAGCTTATCACCATAAACCAGGTTCCTCAAAGCTCCTTTGGACTCATCCTCCAAGTGAGCACCAATTTCGGGTTCACTCGTCTTTCCCAGTTCCAGGTGACCACCATCCCTTTGGGCTCCCAGGCTTGGAGAAGATCTATCCTTCATCTTCAGCAAGCATTCACTCAGAGACTCCATGTGATTTTCTGTGTCCCTTAGAACTTGTTCTCCAGCTACTTTAGAGTCCTCTAATATGATTTTTGCTTTATATTGGACACCTCCTTGTTGCCTCTGTGCTTCAGCTTCTCCTTGTATTGTTGGTCTCTGCGTTGGCGGAAGTAGGGATCCTTCATTCAAAACCTCTTTGATTGCCAGCTTCAGTTCTTCCTCATTCACTTGAAAGAGTCTCCAGTTTGTTTTAGCTTCAGCTATTTGTGATCTGAGGGATTCAGATTCACCTTGGAGGGACTGTATCCTTCTTGATAGATGCGCCATCGTTTCATCCTGTTGACCATGTTGAGCCTTCTGTGCTTTGAGCTCTTCTTCTAGAAAGAGCATTTCAACGCCATGGCTGGATTCGGGCCTATGCAGCTTTTCGTCGGTTGCCTCCAGCTGTTGTGCTTCTCTTGAACCCTTCTCAAACCTGCAATCCTTTAAAGATGATTCTAAGCCTTCATGTTCTTTTTCAACAAGGCTCACTTTTTCAAGAAGTCCACATTTTGCCTCAATAAGTCCAGCAAGATTTAGAGCCAGCCTTTTTTCTCTTCCCACGTAAAGCCTGCTACGAACCGACTGAAAACCTCTCCAGAAAAGTGAGAGAACAGCAAAAAATCCAAGAGCTGTACACATCACCAACTCCCAAGGAAAGCCATAAGGAAGATGGCCTGGCTTCATGTCTTCGGACAATGCTGCCACAACCCTGGGTGCTTCTTCCAGAACCACCCACTAGGATGGCTGAGAGGCAGCCCTTGGCTCCTCCATCACGCCAAGACAGCTTTGGCTCTTGCCACCACAACCACAGCCTGCCCAGGCAGGCCAACACAGGCTGTGGACACTCAGGTGTTTGGTCAGGAACTCCAACCTGCACCAGGCAACGGAGCAGACCACTGTGATCCCCTTCAGGGGCTGAGCGTATGGTGGGTGGTGGGCGTATGGCGGTGGGAGCCATGATCAAAGGCTCCCAGGAGCCTTGTTGTGCTCAACTGCCCATCAGGGGAGTCTTGTCCGCTTCCCTACCCAGTGCATCCTCATGTGCCACAGGTTTCGGTCCCTCCCACTCCAGCCAGAGAGAATTCCTCTCCATGCCACCCACCCCTTGATTTGGTTTAGGCCAGGCCAAGGCGGGGTTAGTAGGAAGATTCCATCCAGTCATAATAACATTCAGTTTGATGTCACTCAAATTCTAAAGCTGACTAAACTGGTTCAAACAGCTTTTATGGCCTCTATTGGTCTTTGTGTCCCTTGCCTTTTGTTTGAGTGACTCAGTCCTTTCCCTGCCCTTGTGCTCTCCCTATTTCCTACCTTCCTTGCTTCCTTCCTCCCTTCCTGGGTTTTCCCCTTTTCTTCTTCCTTCTTTTCTACCTCCCTGCATCCCTCCAACTTTGCCTTCCTCCCTTCCAACTTTCTCTCTCCCTTCCCTCCCTTTTCTTTTCTTGCAAGTGTTTGGGGTGAAAGTCCATGGCAGGCCAGCCCCAAGCTAGGCAAGGTCACTGCCACTGAGCTACAACATCCCCAGACCTGCTGCCACTTCCTATGCAAGTAACTTGAATTATCTCTAAAGAGAAACTCTCACATTAGTCTACTTTCAAAGTAATTTCAGAAGAGTTGCTAACATGGGCATAAATCAGTTATGACAAGTCATTTTTGAAAAGCACGGCACAGCTAATGTTCCTCCAAAGAAGGAGTGGAAAACTTAATTGGTTTTCAGGTCAGCATTTCTAGACTAGTACAAACCCTCCTAATCCTGATCTCTCCTTAGTCCTATGATTTCTTTAAGTGTCCCCTTTGCTCCTGTTCATGGAGTCATGTGTACAGAAATTATACCTGGTTCTATTGAACTCTACTTAATTCTTTCTCACCTCTGTGCTCCTTTGGCCAAGTCACTCCTCAACACTTACTGTAACCCTTTCAATTTTTTTGTCCATTTTCATTTAAAAAACTCTTTCAAAAATTGAACCATTTCGCATGCAGACACAGTCTTCTTGATCTGCTATTAATCCCCCACTACTGACATTGTAAGTTATTGAAATGTACACTTCCGGACCGTTTTCAGATTTTTGATTCCTGTATATCTATCTGTCTATCTATTTACAAACATAACATGGTATTCTGAAAGAATCGTTCTGCTTTTGGAGCTCTACATTGTGTTTTCCAGAAGCAGGCCTATTACACAGAGATGAATCCACGTTACCTAGATTGAGTTCAAACCGGAATGTGCACTCTGATTCCCATTATATTGTTCTACCTACTGATGGACAGTTCAGTTATATCCAGACCTCACCACCTCCCCCATTGAGTAAAACCCTTGTGAAGAGACATGTAGATGCCTTTATGAACATATTGATAATTTTTCATGGCAGTGTTTTCCAAAAACCAGTTAGTAAAATCAATTGATTCCTTTGCAGCCTGAAATTACCTTCATTCCAGTTTACTGGTATAAGAACCGCAGTATATCAGCAACCATTCTCCAATAGTAGTTCAGGCAGAAGTCATTCTAGATAACAAGCAGTGCCGGATCCTCCATGTATTTTACACAGCCCATGACGGGGGACATCCGTCCATTCGTTTAGAACAACTGATGTTTTATGCTGGCAATTTAGGTTTATTTAAAGGAGTGATTAGAAAACAGGTGAGACAGACTGATTAGATTCAGTATGTATGTTGGCTTTGTTTTTCTAGGCCTGAAGTTTTCACATTTCAATTAATTGTAGGTTAAGTATCAGGCAGATTCTTCACTGGGCTTCAAATGTGATAAAGTTGCTTCTTATTTTTAAGAAGGCCGTTGCAATCCTGCATTTATTTTACACCTCAGTGCTTGTTTTACACACAAGCACACACACCCACACACCACACACATCAACACACACACACAAACACATAATTAGAGCACATTTAACACTCAAATAAAGCTTTACCTACTGATTCATAACTAGGGTATTTTTTTAATAAGTATTGTGTCTTGGTCTCTACTGGGGAAACATGGTTCAATGTGAGTTCTCCGGTTTGTTGTAGGGCAGTGAACGTTCACTTGTTGGCAATGATATAGAAATGGGGAGTAAGAGTTTAAAAGTTTTTACAGTAGGTAGGCAGAGTCAGAGTATGGAATCTAAGAATAAGAAATTGGGGAATTTCCTCTTTGTTTCTTCATTTCAACCTCCTAATAATTCATGTATATTTTCCAAAAGTCTCCCAGAAAACAAGGACTAGGTCAATCCACATATCAGTGAACCATAGCAGAATGCGACTCTGAATTTCATATAAACAGTCATAAAATCAAAAAGACAGGTGCTGGGGTTTTGGCTCAGCACTAGAGTGCTGGCTTCACACTTTCAAAGGTCCTGAGTTGGATCCCCAACACCATACGTGAAAGGATGAATGAACCAATGCATGAGTGTATGATGAATGAATTAAAGGTATAAGGAGGAGGAGGAAGAGGAGGAGGAGGAGGAGAAATAGAAGAAGATGATGAGAAATTTGACAGAAGGGAAAAAGGGGAGGAGAGTGAGTTTAAAGTGTGGTTTCCAATTCCCAAACGTTAAATTACAGCAGACGGGATAGAGAGAGAAGATGGGAGGGCAGGAGAGGGGGGATAGTAGAGGCTAGAAAAGGTAGCAGAATACAACAGTTACTAACATGGCATTTTGTAAAAACGTGGATGTGTAAACAATGTGATTGTGCAATCTGTATATGGGGTCAAAATGGGAGTTCATAACTCACTTGAATCTAATGTAGGAAATATGGTATCTCAAGAGCTATGTCAGGTTTTAAGCAACCAATATAAAAAAGAGGTCTTCATTTTTCTTTGTAGTTGAGATCTCCTGTTTCCTTGACATGTTTAGTTGTGTTCTCTCCTTTAGTCCTCCCATGCTCTAGTTATTCTGATATGGAAAAACTAGCTGAAATGCCCAACCAGTCTCTAAATCAGTGACACTTTTTCATTAAGCCTAAAGTCACTTTACAATTGCTACAGTCATACTAAATACACTTCTTTGTTTGGAGTTTAAAAGATATTTCCACCAGCTAGATTACAAGGACCTAGAACTCCCATTCTTGTTTATGTAAGAGTGGCTTCATCAGATTAAATGCCGTTCTCTGGGATAACATAAAATAGGAATAATTTACTCATAAGATTCTTACGTAAACCATCTTTATTTACAAAATACTATCTTAAGAATTATTGTTTCATTGAGCTTCAATTGGAGCCAAAGTATAGTCAATTACTGAACTAAAAGCAGTTACTTAAAAACTAAAAATGAGAGATAAGTCAAATTACATTTGAAGAGAGAGCAACAGCATGAGGTTTCTTGTTTGGTTCTGGATGTTGAGTAACAGGCTCATTTGCAGGTGGAAGGAACCCTTCAGGCAACTCACTTGTACTTTCAGAATGGGGGTGAAGAGGGCTGAATTCCAGCTCTTGGGGGAAGATTTTGTGAGGAAAACCCCCTCCCTGCATAGACACTTCGCATTGGAAATGGAGTGGGTGGCGGGTCAGGTGGAAAATAATCTCCAGGTTCCCAGACAAGTTTCCTGGGAGAGGTGGAGGAAAAAAAAGGTCCTCTTCTCATGAACTGACTCCTTGGGTCAACTGGAAACAAGGCACCTCTGACTGGAGGGAAAGGTGCCAACACAGAGCCAGAGCCAGTTGCTTGGTTTTCAGCATGGAGAGGTGAATCAGGCACATCAGAGTCCAAAGGAGGCATATTAGGAATTCTGTGTTCTGCTGGTCCCGATGCTCTACCACAATTTGAGTAAAACCTATCTTGCCTTTGTAGAGGAAGACGTGCATCAGAAGAATATGGTTGGCCTGGCGGAGGGATCATCAGCCTGCTGGCCTGTTCCCCTGGAGGAGAGAGGGGCCCAGTCTGAGAAGGTGCTCTCTGAAAATCAGTGAACTTATGACAGCTGGCTTCTCTTCCTTTACTGCTAGTCGCATGGTCCAGAGGATTCTCCAGGGCCCCTTGACCCTCTTCCTCCTCCCACTGGAGTGAAAGGTGAGAGTGTGAGTGGACCACTCTTTTCAAAATGAGGAGGTCTCCTTTCAGATGAAGGGTGACCTATTGGTGAGGGCCCATTTGGAGAAGGCTTTCTGCCCATTGCTGAGTTGGAAACATCCAGTGCATCATAGGGATCTTTTTCTACAAGTTCAAATCTAAGCTCCTTCTCAGTTAATTTCTGTCTGTTGCGTGCATTTTGTTTCCTGAAATAACTGAGGTTTCTTTCAGCAATCCGAGCTGCCAACTCACTAGCATCTGCTTCTTTCTCGGAGGAAGTAATCTTCCCCAGACAGGAACGAATGGTACTCTGCAATTGTTCTTCAAGATATTGGGCTCTCTTTCTGTAGGTCTCCAGCTCTTTTATTGTATGGCTCATCTTTTCTTCGACTTTGGAAAGTTTCTCCTTTTGCTCCACACGGCAGTTTTCCTCCACTCTTAATTTCCTGTGCAGTTTCATCATATTTTCTTGACAGCGTTCCATCATGACTTTAAAGTTCTGCCGTAGGGTCTCATTCTCACTTTGCAGCTGTGCATTTTCGGACTGCAAGGATGCCTGTTCAGTCTGCAGACTTTTAAGGTGTTCTGTAAGGTCTTCCGTGGTTTTCTCCACTTCAGATGAGAAAGTACATTTTTGATTTCTTCCTCCTTCCAAGATTTCTAAGGAGGCCTTTAGCTTATCACCATAAACCAGGTTCCTCAAAGCTCCTTTGGACTCATCCTCCAAGTGAGCACCAATTTCGGGTTCACTCGTCTTTCCCAGTTCCAGGTGACCACCATCCCTTTGGGCTCCCAGGCTTGGAGAAGATCTATCCTTCATCTTCAGCAAGCATTCACTCAGAGACTCCATGTGATTTTCTGTGTCCCTTAGAACTTGTTCTCCAGCTACTTTAGAGTCCTCTAATATGATTTTTGCTTTATATTGGACACCTCCTTGTTGCCTCTGTGCTTCAGCTTCTCCTTGTATTGTTGGTCTCTGCGTTGGCGGAAGTAGGGATCCTTCATTCAAAACCTCTTTGATTGCCAGCTTCAGTTCTTCCTCATTCACTTGAAAGAGTCTCCAGTTTGTTTTAGCTTCAGCTATTTGTGATCTGAGGGATTCAGATTCACCTTGGAGGGACTGTATCCTTCTTGATAGATGCGCCATCGTTTCATCCTGTTGACCATGTTGAGCCTTCTGTGCTTTGAGCTCTTCTTCTAGAAAGAGCATTTCAACGCCATGGCTGGATTCGGGCCTATGCAGCTTTTCGTCGGTTGCCTCCAGCTGTTGTGCTTCTCTTGAACCCTTCTCAAACCTGCAATCCTTTAAAGATGATTCTAAGCCTTCATGTTCTTTTTCAACAAGGCTCACTTTTTCAAGAAGTCCACATTTTGCCTCAATAAGTCCAGCAAGATTTAGAGCCAGCCTTTTTTCTCTTCCCACGTAAAGCCTGCTACGAACCGACTGAAAACCTCTCCAGAAAAGTGAGAGAACAGCAAAAAATCCAAGAGCTGTACACATCACCAACTCCCAAGGAAAGCCATAAGGAAGATGGCCTGGCTTCATGTCTTCGGACAATGCTGCCACAACCCTGGGTGCTTCTTCCAGAACCACCCACTAGGATGGCTGAGAGGCAGCCCTTGGCTCCTCCATCACGCCAAGACAGCTTTGGCTCTTGCCACCACAACCACAGCCTGCCCAGGCAGGCCAACACAGGCTGTGGACACTCAGGTGTTTGGTCAGGAACTCCAACCTGCACCAGGCAACGGAGCAGACCACTGTGATCCCCTTCAGGGGCTGAGCGTATGGTGGGTGGTGGGCGTATGGCGGTGGGAGCCATGATCAAAGGCTCCCAGGAGCCTTGTTGTGCTCAACTGCCCATCAGGGGAGTCTTGTCCGCTTCCCTACCCAGTGCATCCTCATGTGCCACAGGTTTCGGTCCCTCCCACTCCAGCCAGAGAGAATTCCTCTCCATGCCACCCACCCCTTGATTTGGTTTAGGCCAGGCCAAGGCGGGGTTAGTAGGAAGATTCCATCCAGTCATAATAACATTCAGTTTGATGTCACTCAAATTCTAAAGCTGACTAAACTGGTTCAAACAGCTTTTATGGCCTCTATTGGTCTTTGTGTCCCTTGCCTTTTGTTTGAGTGACTCAGTCCTTTCCCTGCCCTTGTGCTCTCCCTATTTCCTACCTTCCTTGCTTCCTTCCTCCCTTCCTGGGTTTTCCCCTTTTCTTCTTCCTTCTTTTCTACCTCCCTGCATCCCTCCAACTTTGCCTTCCTCCCTTCCAACTTTCTCTCTCCCTTCCCTCCCTTTTCTTTTCTTGCAAGTGTTTGGGGTGAAAGTCCATGGCAGGCCAGCCCCAAGCTAGGCAAGGTCACTGCCACTGAGCTACAACATCCCCAGACCTGCTGCCACTTCCTATGCAAGTAACTTGAATTATCTCTAAAGAGAAACTCTCACATTAGTCTACTTTCAAAGTAATTTCAGAAGAGTTGCTAACATGGGCATAAATCAGTTATGACAAGTCATTTTTGAAAAGCACGGCACAGCTAATGTTCCTCCAAAGAAGGAGTGGAAAACTTAATTGGTTTTCAGGTCAGCATTTCTAGACTAGTACAAACCCTCCTAATCCTGATCTCTCCTTAGTCCTATGATTTCTTTAAGTGTCCCCTTTGCTCCTGTTCATGGAGTCATGTGTACAGAAATTATACCTGGTTCTATTGAACTCTACTTAATTCTTTCTCACCTCTGTGCTCCTTTGGCCAAGTCACTCCTCAACACTTACTGTAACCCTTTCAATTTTTTTGTCCATTTTCATTTAAAAAACTCTTTCAAAAATTGAACCATTTCGCATGCAGACACAGTCTTCTTGATCTGCTATTAATCCCCCACTACTGACATTGTAAGTTATTGAAATGTACACTTCCGGACCGTTTTCAGATTTTTGATTCCTGTATATCTATCTGTCTATCTATTTACAAACATAACATGGTATTCTGAAAGAATCGTTCTGCTTTTGGAGCTCTACATTGTGTTTTCCAGAAGCAGGCCTATTACACAGAGATGAATCCACGTTACCTAGATTGAGTTCAAACCGGAATGTGCACTCTGATTCCCATTATATTGTTCTACCTACTGATGGACAGTTCAGTTATATCCAGACCTCACCACCTCCCCCATTGAGTAAAACCCTTGTGAAGAGACATGTAGATGCCTTTATGAACATATTGATAATTTTTCATGGCAGTGTTTTCCAAAAACCAGTTAGTAAAATCAATTGATTCCTTTGCAGCCTGAAATTACCTTCATTCCAGTTTACTGGTATAAGAACCGCAGTATATCAGCAACCATTCTCCAATAGTAGTTCAGGCAGAAGTCATTCTAGATAACAAGCAGTGCCGGATCCTCCATGTATTTTACACAGCCCATGACGGGGGACATCCGTCCATTCGTTTAGAACAACTGATGTTTTATGCTGGCAATTTAGGTTTATTTAAAGGAGTGATTAGAAAACAGGTGAGACAGACTGATTAGATTCAGTATGTATGTTGGCTTTGTTTTTCTAGGCCTGAAGTTTTCACATTTCAATTAATTGTAGGTTAAGTATCAGGCAGATTCTTCACTGGGCTTCAAATGTGATAAAGTTGCTTCTTATTTTTAAGAAGGCCGTTGCAATCCTGCATTTATTTTACACCTCAGTGCTTGTTTTACACACAAGCACACACACCCACACACCACACACATCAACACACACACACAACACATAATTAGAGCACATTTAACACTCAAATAAAGCTTTACCTACTGATTCATAACTAGGGTATTTTTTTAATAAGTATTGTGTCTTGGTCTCTACTGGGGAAACATGGTTCAATGTGAGTTCTCCGGTTTGTTGTAGGGCAGTGAACGTTCACTTGTTGGCAATGATATAGAAATGGGGAGTAAGAGTTTAAAAGTTTTTACAGTAGGTAGGCAGAGTCAGAGTATGGAATCTAAGAATAAGAAATTGGGGAATTTCCTCTTTGTTTCTTCATTTCAACCTCCTAATAATTCATGTATATTTTCCAAAAGTCTCCCAGAAAACAAGGACTAGGTCAATCCACATATCAGTGAACCATAGCAGAATGCGACTCTGAATTTCATATAAACAGTCATAAAATCAAAAAGACAGGTGCTGGGGTTTTGGCTCAGCACTAGAGTGCTGGCTTCACACTTTCAAAGGTCCTGAGTTGGATCCCCAACACCATACGTGAAAGGAATGAATGAACCAATGCATGAGTGTATGATGAATGAATTAAAGGTATAAGGAGGAGGAGGAAGAGGAGGAGGAGGAGGAGAAATAGAAGAAGATGATGAGAAATTTGACAGAAGGGAAAAAGGGGAGGAGAGTGAGTTTAAAGTGTGGTTTCCAATTCCCAAACGTTAAATTACAGCAGACGGGATAGAGAGAGAAGATGGGAGGGCAGGAGAGGGGGGATAGTAGAGGCTAGAAAAGGTAGCAGAATACAACAGTTACTAACATGGCATTTTGTAAAAACGTGGATGTGTAAACAATGTGATTGTGCAATCTGTATATGGGGTCAAAATGGAGTTCATAACTCACTTGAATCTAATGTAGGAAATATGGTATCTCAAGAGCTATGTCAGGTTTTAAGCAACCAATATAAAAAAGAGGTCTTCATTTTTCTTTGTAGTTGAGATCTCCTGTTTCCTTGACATGTTTAGTTGTGTTCTCTCCTTTAGTCCTCCCATGCTCTAGTTATTCTGATATGGAAAAACTAGCTGAAATGCCCAACCAGTCTCTAAATCAGTGACACTTTTTCATTAAGCCTAAAGTCACTTTACAATTGCTACAGTCATACTAAATACACTTCTTTGTTTGGAGTTTAAAAGATATTTCCACCAGCTAGATTACAAGGACCTAGAACTCCCATTCTTGTTTATGTAAGAGTGGCTTCATCAGATTAAATGCCGTTCTCTGGGATAACATAAAATAGGAATAATTTACTCATAAGATTCTTACGTAAACCATCTTTATTTACAAAATACTATCTTAAGAATTATTGTTTCATTGAGCTTCAATTGGAGCCAAAGTATAGTCAATTACTGAACTAAAAGCAGTTACTTAAAAACTAAAAATGAGAGATAAGTCAAATTACATTTGAAGAGAGAGCAACAGCATGAGGTTTCTTGTTTGGTTCTGGATGTTGAGTAACAGGCTCATTTGCAGGTGGAAGGAACCCTTCAGGCAACTCACTTGTACTTTCAGAATGGGGGTGAAGAGGGCTGAATTCCAGCTCTTGGGGGAAGATTTTGTGAGGAAAACCCCCTCCCTGCATAGACACTTCGCATTGGAAATGGAGTGGGTGGCGGGTCAGGTGGAAAATAATCTCCAGGTTCCCAGACAAGTTTCCTGGGAGAGGTGGAGGAAAAAAAAGGTCCTCTTCTCATGAACTGACTCCTTGGGTCAACTGGAAACAAGGCACCTCTGACTGGAGGGAAAGGTGCCAACACAGAGCCAGAGCCAGTTGCTTGGTTTTCAGCATGGAGAGGTGAATCAGGCACATCAGAGTCCAAAGGAGGCATATTAGGAATTCTGTGTTCTGCTGGTCCCGATGCTCTACCACAATTTGAGTAAAACCTATCTTGCCTTTGTAGAGGAAGACGTGCATCAGAAGAATATGGTTGGCCTGGCGGAGGGATCATCAGCCTGCTGGCCTGTTCCCCTGGAGGAGAGAGGGGCCCAGTCTGAGAAGGTGCTCTCTGAAAATCAGTGAACTTATGACAGCTGGCTTCTCTTCCTTTACTGCTAGTCGCATGGTCCAGAGGATTCTCCAGGGCCCCTTGACCCTCTTCCTCCTCCCACTGGAGTGAAAGGTGAGAGTGTGAGTGGACCACTCTTTTCAAAATGAGGAGGTCTCCTTTCAGATGAAGGGTGACCTATTGGTGAGGGCCCATTTGGAGAAGGCTTTCTGCCCATTGCTGAGTTGGAAACATCCAGTGCATCATAGGGATCTTTTTCTACAAGTTCAAATCTAAGCTCCTTCTCAGTTAATTTCTGTCTGTTGCGTGCATTTTGTTTCCTGAAATAACTGAGGTTTCTTTCAGCAATCCGAGCTGCCAACTCACTAGCATCTGCTTCTTTCTCGGAGGAAGTAATCTTCCCCAGACAGGAACGAATGGTACTCTGCAATTGTTCTTCAAGATATTGGGCTCTCTTTCTGTAGGTCTCCAGCTCTTTTATTGTATGGCTCATCTTTTCTTCGACTTTGGAAAGTTTCTCCTTTTGCTCCACACGGCAATTTTCCTCCACTCTTAATTTCCTGTGCAGTTTCATCATATTTTCTTGACAGCGTTCCATCATGACTTTAAAGTTCTGCCGTAGGGTCTCATTCTCACTTTGCAGCTGTGCATTTTCGGACTGCAAGGATGCCTGTTCAGTCTGCAGACTTTTAAGGTGTTCTGTAAGGTCTTCCGTGGTTTTCTCCACTTCAGATGAGAAAGTACATTTTTGATTTCTTCCTCCTTCCAAGATTTCTAAGGAGGCCTTTAGCTTATCACCATAAACCAGGTTCCTCAAAGCTCCTTTGGACTCATCCTCCAAGTGAGCACCAATTTCGGGTTCACTCGTCTTTCCCAGTTCCAGGTGACCACCATCCCTTTGGGCTCCCAGGCTTGGAGAAGATCTATCCTTCATCTTCAGCAAGCATTCACTCAGAGACTCCATGTGATTTTCTGTGTCCCTTAGAACTTGTTCTCCAGCTACTTTAGAGTCCTCTAATATGATTTTTGCTTTATATTGGACACCTCCTTGTTGCCTCTGTGCTTCAGCTTCTCCTTGTATTGTTGGTCTCTGCGTTGGCGGAAGTAGGGATCCTTCATTCAAAACCTCTTTGATTGCCAGCTTCAGTTCTTCCTCATTCACTTGAAAGAGTCTCCAGTTTGTTTTAGCTTCAGCTATTTGTGATCTGAGGGATTCAGATTCACCTTGGAGGGACTGTATCCTTCTTGATAGATGCGCCATCGTTTCATCCTGTTGACCATGTTGAGCCTTCTGTGCTTTGAGCTCTTCTTCTAGAAAGAGCATTTCAACGCCATGGCTGGATTCGGGCCTATGCAGCTTTTCGTCGGTTGCCTCCAGCTGTTGTGCTTCTCTTGAACCCTTCTCAAACCTGCAATCCTTTAAAGATGATTCTAAGCCTTCATGTTCTTTTTCAACAAGGCTCACTTTTTCAAGAAGTCCACATTTTGCCTCAATAAGTCCAGCAAGATTTAGAGCCAGCCTTTTTTCTCTTCCCACGTAAAGCCTGCTACGAACCGACTGAAAACCTCTCCAGAAAAGTGAGAGAACAGCAAAAAATCCAAGAGCTGTACACATCACCAACTCCCAAGGAAAGCCATAAGGAAGATGGCCTGGCTTCATGTCTTCGGACAATGCTGCCACAACCCTGGGTGCTTCTTCCAGAACCACCCACTAGGATGGCTGAGAGGCAGCCCTTGGCTCCTCCATCACGCCAAGACAGCTTTGGCTCTTGCCACCACAACCACAGCCTGCCCAGGCAGGCCAACACAGGCTGTGGACACTCAGGTGTTTGGTCAGGAACTCCAACCTGCACCAGGCAACGGAGCAGACCACTGTGATCCCCTTCAGGGGCTGAGCGTATGGTGGGTGGTGGGCGTATGGCGGTGGGAGCCATGATCAAAGGCTCCCAGGAGCCTTGTTGTGCTCAACTGCCCATCAGGGGAGTCTTGTCCGCTTCCCTACCCAGTGCATCCTCATGTGCCACAGGTTTCGGTCCCTCCCACTCCAGCCAGAGAGAATTCCTCTCCATGCCACCCACCCCTTGATTTGGTTTAGGCCAGGCCAAGGCGGGGTTAGTAGGAAGATTCCATCCAGTCATAATAACATTCAGTTTGATGTCACTCAAATTCTAAAGCTGACTAAACTGGTTCAAACAGCTTTTATGGCCTCTATTGGTCTTTGTGTCCCTTGCCTTTTGTTTGAGTGACTCAGTCCTTTCCCTGCCCTTGTGCTCTCCCTATTTCCTACCTTCCTTGCTTCCTTCCTCCCTTCCTGGGTTTTCCCCTTTTCTTCTTCCTTCTTTTCTACCTCCCTGCATCCCTCCAACTTTGCCTTCCTCCCTTCCAACTTTCTCTCTCCCTTCCCTCCCTTTTCTTTTCTTGCAAGTGTTTGGGGTGAAAGTCCATGGCAGGCCAGCCCCAAGCTAGGCAAGGTCACTGCCACTGAGCTACAACATCCCCAGACCTGCTGCCACTTCCTATGCAAGTAACTTGAATTATCTCTAAAGAGAAACTCTCACATTAGTCTACTTTCAAAGTAATTTCAGAAGAGTTGCTAACATGGGCATAAATCAGTTATGACAAGTCATTTTTGAAAAGCACGGCACAGCTAATGTTCCTCCAAAGAAGGAGTGGAAAACTTAATTGGTTTTCAGGTCAGCATTTCTAGACTAGTACAAACCCTCCTAATCCTGATCTCTCCTTAGTCCTATGATTTCTTTAAGTGTCCCCTTTGCTCCTGTTCATGGAGTCATGTGTACAGAAATTATACCTGGTTCTATTGAACTCTACTTAATTCTTTCTCACCTCTGTGCTCCTTTGGCCAAGTCACTCCTCAACACTTACTGTAACCCTTTCAATTTTTTTGTCCATTTTCATTTAAAAAACTCTTTCAAAAATTGAACCATTTCGCATGCAGACACAGTCTTCTTGATCTGCTATTAATCCCCCACTACTGACATTGTAAGTTATTGAAATGTACACTTCCGGACCGTTTTCAGATTTTTGATTCCTGTATATCTATCTGTCTATCTATTTACAAACATAACATGGTATTCTGAAAGAATCGTTCTGCTTTTGGAGCTCTACATTGTGTTTTCCAGAAGCAGGCCTATTACACAGAGATGAATCCACGTTACCTAGATTGAGTTCAAACCGGAATGTGCACTCTGATTCCCATTATATTGTTCTACCTACTGATGGACAGTTCAGTTATATCCAGACCTCACCACCTCCCCCATTGAGTAAAACCCTTGTGAAGAGACATGTAGATGCCTTTATGAACATATTGATAATTTTTCATGGCAGTGTTTTCCAAAAACCAGTTAGTAAAATCAATTGATTCCTTTGCAGCCTGAAATTACCTTCATTCCAGTTTACTGGTATAAGAACCGCAGTATATCAGCAACCATTCTCCAATAGTAGTTCAGGCAGAAGTCATTCTAGATAACAAGCAGTGCCGGATCCTCCATGTATTTTACACAGCCCATGACGGGGGACATCCGTCCATTCGTTTAGAACAACTGATGTTTTATGCTGGCAATTTAGGTTTATTTAAAGGAGTGATTAGAAAACAGGTGAGACAGACTGATTAGATTCAGTATGTATGTTGGCTTTGTTTTTCTAGGCCTGAAGTTTTCACATTTCAATTAATTGTAGGTTAAGTATCAGGCAGATTCTTCACTGGGCTTCAAATGTGATAAAGTTGCTTCTTATTTTTAAGAAGGCCGTTGCAATCCTGCATTTATTTTACACCTCAGTGCTTGTTTTACACACAAGCACACACACCCACACACCACACACATCAACACACACACAAACACATAATTAGAGCACATTTAACACTCAAATAAAGCTTTACCTACTGATTCATAACTAGGGTATTTTTTTAATAAGTATTGTGTCTTGGTCTCTACTGGGGAAACATGGTTCAATGTGAGTTCTCCGGTTTGTTGTAGGGCAGTGAACGTTCACTTGTTGGCAATGATATAGAAATGGGGAGTAAGAGTTTAAAAGTTTTTACAGTAGGTAGGCAGAGTCAGAGTATGGAATCTAAGAATAAGAAATTGGGGAATTTCCTCTTTGTTTCTTCATTTCAACCTCCTAATAATTCATGTATATTTTCCAAAAGTCTCCCAGAAAACAAGGACTAGGTCAATCCACATATCAGTGAACCATAGCAGAATGCGACTCTGAATTTCATATAAACAGTCATAAAATCAAAAAGACAGGTGCTGGGGTTTTGGCTCAGCACTAGAGTGCTGGCTTCACACTTTCAAAGGTCCTGAGTTGGATCCCCAACACCATACGTGAAAGGAATGAATGAACCAATGCATGAGTGTATGATGAATGAATTAAAGGTATAAGGAGGAGGAGGAAGAGGAGGAGGAGGAGGAGAAATAGAAGAAGATGATGAGAAATTTGACAGAAGGGAAAAAGGGGAGGAGAGTGAGTTTAAAGTGTGGTTTCCAATTCCCAAACGTTAAATTACAGCAGACGGGATAGAGAGAGAAGATGGGAGGGCAGGAGAGGGGGGATAGTAGAGGCTAGAAAAGGTAGCAGAATACAACAGTTACTAACATGGCATTTTGTAAAAACGTGGATGTGTAAACAATGTGATTGTGCAATCTGTATATGGGGTCAAAATGGGAGTTCATAACTCACTTGAATCTAATGTAGGAAATATGGTATCTCAAGAGCTATGTCAGGTTTTAAGCAACCAATATAAAAAAGAGGTCTTCATTTTTCTTTGTAGTTGAGATCTCCTGTTTCCTTGACATGTTTAGTTGTGTTCTCTCCTTTAGTCCTCCCATGCTCTAGTTATTCTGATATGGAAAAACTAGCTGAAATGCCCAACCAGTCTCTAAATCAGTGACACTTTTTCATTAAGCCTAAAGTCACTTTACAATTGCTACAGTCATACTAAATACACTTCTTTGTTTGGAGTTTAAAAGATATTTCCACCAGCTAGATTACAAGGACCTAGAACTCCCATTCTTGTTTATGTAAGAGTGGCTTCATCAGATTAAATGCCGTTCTCTGGGATAACATAAAATAGGAATAATTTACTCATAAGATTCTTACGTAAACCATCTTTATTTACAAAATACTATCTTAAGAATTATTGTTTCATTGAGCTTCAATTGGAGCCAAAGTATAGTCAATTACTGAACTAAAAGCAGTTACTTAAAAACTAAAAATGAGAGATAAGTCAAATTACATTTGAAGAGAGAGCAACAGCATGAGGTTTCTTGTTTGGTTCTGGATGTTGAGTAACAGGCTCATTTGCAGGTGGAAGGAACCCTTCAGGCAACTCACTTGTACTTTCAGAATGGGGGTGAAGAGGGCTGAATTCCAGCTCTTGGGGGAAGATTTTGTGAGGAAAACCCCCTCCCTGCATAGACACTTCGCATTGGAAATGGAGTGGGTGGCGGGTCAGGTGGAAAATAATCTCCAGGTTCCCAGACAAGTTTCCTGGGAGAGGTGGAGGAAAAAAAAGGTCCTCTTCTCATGAACTGACTCCTTGGGTCAACTGGAAACAAGGCACCTCTGACTGGAGGGAAAGGTGCCAACACAGAGCCAGAGCCAGTTGCTTGGTTTTCAGCATGGAGAGGTGAATCAGGCACATCAGAGTCCAAAGGAGGCATATTAGGAATTCTGTGTTCTGCTGGTCCCGATGCTCTACCACAATTTGAGTAAAACCTATCTTGCCTTTGTAGAGGAAGACGTGCATCAGAAGAATATGGTTGGCCTGGCGGAGGGATCATCAGCCTGCTGGCCTGTTCCCCTGGAGGAGAGAGGGGCCCAGTCTGAGAAGGTGCTCTCTGAAAATCAGTGAACTTATGACAGCTGGCTTCTCTTCCTTTACTGCTAGTCGCATGGTCCAGAGGATTCTCCAGGGCCCCTTGACCCTCTTCCTCCTCCCACTGGAGTGAAAGGTGAGAGTGTGAGTGGACCACTCTTTTCAAAATGAGGAGGTCTCCTTTCAGATGAAGGGTGACCTATTGGTGAGGGCCCATTTGGAGAAGGCTTTCTGCCCATTGCTGAGTTGGAAACATCCAGTGCATCATAGGGATCTTTTTCTACAAGTTCAAATCTAAGCTCCTTCTCAGTTAATTTCTGTCTGTTGCGTGCATTTTGTTTCCTGAAATAACTGAGGTTTCTTTCAGCAATCCGAGCTGCCAACTCACTAGCATCTGCTTCTTTCTCGGAGGAAGTAATCTTCCCCAGACAGGAACGAATGGTACTCTGCAATTGTTCTTCAAGATATTGGGCTCTCTTTCTGTAGGTCTCCAGCTCTTTTATTGTATGGCTCATCTTTTCTTCGACTTTGGAAAGTTTCTCCTTTTGCTCCACACGGCAGTTTTCCTCCACTCTTAATTTCCTGTGCAGTTTCATCATATTTTCTTGACAGCGTTCCATCATGACTTTAAAGTTCTGCCGTAGGGTCTCATTCTCACTTTGCAGCTGTGCATTTTCGGACTGCAAGGATGCCTGTTCAGTCTGCAGACTTTTAAGGTGTTCTGTAAGGTCTTCCGTGGTTTTCTCCACTTCAGATGAGAAAGTACATTTTTGATTTCTTCCTCCTTCCAAGATTTCTAAGGAGGCCTTTAGCTTATCACCATAAACCAGGTTCCTCAAAGCTCCTTTGGACTCATCCTCCAAGTGAGCACCAATTTCGGGTTCACTCGTCTTTCCCAGTTCCAGGTGACCACCATCCCTTTGGGCTCCCAGGCTTGGAGAAGATCTATCCTTCATCTTCAGCAAGCATTCACTCAGAGACTCCATGTGATTTTCTGTGTCCCTTAGAACTTGTTCTCCAGCTACTTTAGAGTCCTCTAATATGATTTTTGCTTTATATTGGACACCTCCTTGTTGCCTCTGTGCTTCAGCTTCTCCTTGTATTGTTGGTCTCTGCGTTGGCGGAAGTAGGGATCCTTCATTCAAAACCTCTTTGATTGCCAGCTTCAGTTCTTCCTCATTCACTTGAAAGAGTCTCCAGTTTGTTTTAGCTTCAGCTATTTGTGATCTGAGGGATTCAGATTCACCTTGGAGGGACTGTATCCTTCTTGATAGATGCGCCATCGTTTCATCCTGTTGACCATGTTGAGCCTTCTGTGCTTTGAGCTCTTCTTCTAGAAAGAGCATTTCAACGCCATGGCTGGATTCGGGCCTATGCAGCTTTTCGTCGGTTGCCTCCAGCTGTTGTGCTTCTCTTGAACCCTTCTCAAACCTGCAATCCTTTAAAGATGATTCTAAGCCTTCATGTTCTTTTTCAACAAGGCTCACTTTTTCAAGAAGTCCACATTTTGCCTCAATAAGTCCAGCAAGATTTAGAGCCAGCCTTTTTTCTCTTCCCACGTAAAGCCTGCTACGAACCGACTGAAAACCTCTCCAGAAAAGTGAGAGAACAGCAAAAAATCCAAGAGCTGTACACATCACCAACTCCCAAGGAAAGCCATAAGGAAGATGGCCTGGCTTCATGTCTTCGGACAATGCTGCCACAACCCTGGGTGCTTCTTCCAGAACCACCCACTAGGATGGCTGAGAGGCAGCCCTTGGCTCCTCCATCACGCCAAGACAGCTTTGGCTCTTGCCACCACAACCACAGCCTGCCCAGGCAGGCCAACACAGGCTGTGGACACTCAGGTGTTTGGTCAGGAACTCCAACCTGCACCAGGCAACGGAGCAGACCACTGTGATCCCCTTCAGGGGCTGAGCGTATGGTGGGTGGTGGGCGTATGGCGGTGGGAGCCATGATCAAAGGCTCCCAGGAGCCTTGTTGTGCTCAACTGCCCATCAGGGGAGTCTTGTCCGCTTCCCTACCCAGTGCATCCTCATGTGCCACAGGTTTCGGTCCCTCCCACTCCAGCCAGAGAGAATTCCTCTCCATGCCACCCACCCCTTGATTTGGTTTAGGCCAGGCCAAGGCGGGGTTAGTAGGAAGATTCCATCCAGTCATAATAACATTCAGTTTGATGTCACTCAAATTCTAAAGCTGACTAAACTGGTTCAAACAGCTTTTATGGCCTCTATTGGTCTTTGTGTCCCTTGCCTTTTGTTTGAGTGACTCAGTCCTTTCCCTGCCCTTGTGCTCTCCCTATTTCCTACCTTCCTTGCTTCCTTCCTCCCTTCCTGGGTTTTCCCCTTTTCTTCTTCCTTCTTTTCTACCTCCCTGCATCCCTCCAACTTTGCCTTCCTCCCTTCCAACTTTCTCTCTCCCTTCCCTCCCTTTTCTTTTCTTGCAAGTGTTTGGGGTGAAAGTCCATGGCAGGCCAGCCCCAAGCTAGGCAAGGTCACTGCCACTGAGCTACAACATCCCCAGACCTGCTGCCACTTCCTATGCAAGTAACTTGAATTATCTCTAAAGAGAAACTCTCACATTAGTCTACTTTCAAAGTAATTTCAGAAGAGTTGCTAACATGGGCATAAATCAGTTATGACAAGTCATTTTTGAAAAGCACGGCACAGCTAATGTTCCTCCAAAGAAGGAGTGGAAAACTTAATTGGTTTTCAGGTCAGCATTTCTAGACTAGTACAAACCCTCCTAATCCTGATCTCTCCTTAGTCCTATGATTTCTTTAAGTGTCCCCTTTGCTCCTGTTCATGGAGTCATGTGTACAGAAATTATACCTGGTTCTATTGAACTCTACTTAATTCTTTCTCACCTCTGTGCTCCTTTGGCCAAGTCACTCCTCAACACTTACTGTAACCCTTTCAATTTTTTTGTCCATTTTCATTTAAAAAACTCTTTCAAAAATTGAACCATTTCGCATGCAGACACAGTCTTCTTGATCTGCTATTAATCCCCCACTACTGACATTGTAAGTTATTGAAATGTACACTTCCGGACCGTTTTCAGATTTTTGATTCCTGTATATCTATCTGTCTATCTATTTACAAACATAACATGGTATTCTGAAAGAATCGTTCTGCTTTTGGAGCTCTACATTGTGTTTTCCAGAAGCAGGCCTATTACACAGAGATGAATCCACGTTACCTAGATTGAGTTCAAACCGGAATGTGCACTCTGATTCCCATTATATTGTTCTACCTACTGATGGACAGTTCAGTTATATCCAGACCTCACCACCTCCCCCATTGAGTAAAACCCTTGTGAAGAGACATGTAGATGCCTTTATGAACATATTGATAATTTTTCATGGCAGTGTTTTCCAAAAACCAGTTAGTAAAATCAATTGATTCCTTTGCAGCCTGAAATTACCTTCATTCCAGTTTACTGGTATAAGAACCGCAGTATATCAGCAACCATTCTCCAATAGTAGTTCAGGCAGAAGTCATTCTAGATAACAAGCAGTGCCGGATCCTCCATGTATTTTACACAGCCCATGACGGGGGACATCCGTCCATTCGTTTAGAACAACTGATGTTTTATGCTGGCAATTTAGGTTTATTTAAAGGAGTGATTAGAAAACAGGTGAGACAGACTGATTAGATTCAGTATGTATGTTGGCTTTGTTTTTCTAGGCCTGAAGTTTTCACATTTCAATTAATTGTAGGTTAAGTATCAGGCAGATTCTTCACTGGGCTTCAAATGTGATAAAGTTGCTTCTTATTTTTAAGAAGGCCGTTGCAATCCTGCATTTATTTTACACCTCAGTGCTTGTTTTACACACAAGCACACACACCCACACACCACACACATCAACACACACACACAAACACATAATTAGAGCACATTTAACACTCAAATAAAGCTTTACCTACTGATTCATAACTAGGGTATTTTTTTAATAAGTATTGTGTCTTGGTCTCTACTGGGGAAACATGGTTCAATGTGAGTTCTCCGGTTTGTTGTAGGGCAGTGAACGTTCACTTGTTGGCAATGATATAGAAATGGGGAGTAAGAGTTTAAAAGTTTTTACAGTAGGTAGGCAGAGTCAGAGTATGGAATCTAAGAATAAGAAATTGGGGAATTTCCTCTTTGTTTCTTCATTTCAACCTCCTAATAATTCATGTATATTTTCCAAAAGTCTCCCAGAAAACAAGGACTAGGTCAATCCACATATCAGTGAACCATAGCAGAATGCGACTCTGAATTTCATATAAACAGTCATAAAATCAAAAAGACAGGTGCTGGGGTTTTGGCTCAGCACTAGAGTGCTGGCTTCACACTTTCAAAGGTCCTGAGTTGGATCCCCAACACCATACGTGAAAGGATGAATGAACCAATGCATGAGTGTATGATGAATGAATTAAAGGTATAAGGAGGAGGAGGAAGAGGAGGAGGAGGAGGAGAAATAGAAGAAGATGATGAGAAATTTGACAGAAGGGAAAAAGGGGAGGAGAGTGAGTTTAAAGTGTGGTTTCCAATTCCCAAACGTTAAATTACAGCAGACGGGATAGAGAGAGAAGATGGGAGGGCAGGAGAGGGGGGATAGTAGAGGCTAGAAAAGGTAGCAGAATACAACAGTTACTAACATGGCATTTTGTAAAAACGTGGATGTGTAAACAATGTGATTGTGCAATCTGTATATGGGGTCAAAATGGGAGTTCATAACTCACTTGAATCTAATGTAGGAAATATGGTATCTCAAGAGCTATGTCAGGTTTTAAGCAACCAATATAAAAAAGAGGTCTTCATTTTTCTTTGTAGTTGAGATCTCCTGTTTCCTTGACATGTTTAGTTGTGTTCTCTCCTTTAGTCCTCCCATGCTCTAGTTATTCTGATATGGAAAAACTAGCTGAAATGCCCAACCAGTCTCTAAATCAGTGACACTTTTTCATTAAGCCTAAAGTCACTTTACAATTGCTACAGTCATACTAAATACACTTCTTTGTTTGGAGTTTAAAAGATATTTCCACCAGCTAGATTACAAGGACCTAGAACTCCCATTCTTGTTTATGTAAGAGTGGCTTCATCAGATTAAATGCCGTTCTCTGGGATAACATAAAATAGGAATAATTTACTCATAAGATTCTTACGTAAACCATCTTTATTTACAAAATACTATCTTAAGAATTATTGTTTCATTGAGCTTCAATTGGAGCCAAAGTATAGTCAATTACTGAACTAAAAGCAGTTACTTAAAAACTAAAAATGAGAGATAAGTCAAATTACATTTGAAGAGAGAGCAACAGCATGAGGTTTCTTGTTTGGTTCTGGATGTTGAGTAACAGGCTCATTTGCAGGTGGAAGGAACCCTTCAGGCAACTCACTTGTACTTTCAGAATGGGGGTGAAGAGGGCTGAATTCCAGCTCTTGGGGGAAGATTTTGTGAGGAAAACCCCCTCCCTGCATAGACACTTCGCATTGGAAATGGAGTGGGTGGCGGGTCAGGTGGAAAATAATCTCCAGGTTCCCAGACAAGTTTCCTGGGAGAGGTGGAGGAAAAAAAAGGTCCTCTTCTCATGAACTGACTCCTTGGGTCAACTGGAAACAAGGCACCTCTGACTGGAGGGAAAGGTGCCAACACAGAGCCAGAGCCAGTTGCTTGGTTTTCAGCATGGAGAGGTGAATCAGGCACATCAGAGTCCAAAGGAGGCATATTAGGAATTCTGTGTTCTGCTGGTCCCGATGCTCTACCACAATTTGAGTAAAACCTATCTTGCCTTTGTAGAGGAAGACGTGCATCAGAAGAATATGGTTGGCCTGGCGGAGGGATCATCAGCCTGCTGGCCTGTTCCCCTGGAGGAGAGAGGGGCCCAGTCTGAGAAGGTGCTCTCTGAAAATCAGTGAACTTATGACAGCTGGCTTCTCTTCCTTTACTGCTAGTCGCATGGTCCAGAGGATTCTCCAGGGCCCCTTGACCCTCTTCCTCCTCCCACTGGAGTGAAAGGTGAGAGTGTGAGTGGACCACTCTTTTCAAAATGAGGAGGTCTCCTTTCAGATGAAGGGTGACCTATTGGTGAGGGCCCATTTGGAGAAGGCTTTCTGCCCATTGCTGAGTTGGAAACATCCAGTGCATCATAGGGATCTTTTTCTACAAGTTCAAATCTAAGCTCCTTCTCAGTTAATTTCTGTCTGTTGCGTGCATTTTGTTTCCTGAAATAACTGAGGTTTCTTTCAGCAATCCGAGCTGCCAACTCACTAGCATCTGCTTCTTTCTCGGAGGAAGTAATCTTCCCCAGACAGGAACGAATGGTACTCTGCAATTGTTCTTCAAGATATTGGGCTCTCTTTCTGTAGGTCTCCAGCTCTTTTATTGTATGGCTCATCTTTTCTTCGACTTTGGAAAGTTTCTCCTTTTGCTCCACACGGCAGTTTTCCTCCACTCTTAATTTCCTGTGCAGTTTCATCATATTTTCTTGACAGCGTTCCATCATGACTTTAAAGTTCTGCCGTAGGGTCTCATTCTCACTTTGCAGCTGTGCATTTTCGGACTGCAAGGATGCCTGTTCAGTCTGCAGACTTTTAAGGTGTTCTGTAAGGTCTTCCGTGGTTTTCTCCACTTCAGATGAGAAAGTACATTTTTGATTTCTTCCTCCTTCCAAGATTTCTAAGGAGGCCTTTAGCTTATCACCATAAACCAGGTTCCTCAAAGCTCCTTTGGACTCATCCTCCAAGTGAGCACCAATTTCGGGTTCACTCGTCTTTCCCAGTTCCAGGTGACCACCATCCCTTTGGGCTCCCAGGCTTGGAGAAGATCTATCCTTCATCTTCAGCAAGCATTCACTCAGAGACTCCATGTGATTTTCTGTGTCCCTTAGAACTTGTTCTCCAGCTACTTTAGAGTCCTCTAATATGATTTTTGCTTTATATTGGACACCTCCTTGTTGCCTCTGTGCTTCAGCTTCTCCTTGTATTGTTGGTCTCTGCGTTGGCGGAAGTAGGGATCCTTCATTCAAAACCTCTTTGATTGCCAGCTTCAGTTCTTCCTCATTCACTTGAAAGAGTCTCCAGTTTGTTTTAGCTTCAGCTATTTGTGATCTGAGGGATTCAGATTCACCTTGGAGGGACTGTATCCTTCTTGATAGATGCGCCATCGTTTCATCCTGTTGACCATGTTGAGCCTTCTGTGCTTTGAGCTCTTCTTCTAGAAAGAGCATTTCAACGCCATGGCTGGATTCGGGCCTATGCAGCTTTTCGTCGGTTGCCTCCAGCTGTTGTGCTTCTCTTGAACCCTTCTCAAACCTGCAATCCTTTAAAGATGATTCTAAGCCTTCATGTTCTTTTTCAACAAGGCTCACTTTTTCAAGAAGTCCACATTTTGCCTCAATAAGTCCAGCAAGATTTAGAGCCAGCCTTTTTTCTCTTCCCACGTAAAGCCTGCTACGAACCGACTGAAAACCTCTCCAGAAAAGTGAGAGAACAGCAAAAAATCCAAGAGCTGTACACATCACCAACTCCCAAGGAAAGCCATAAGGAAGATGGCCTGGCTTCATGTCTTCGGACAATGCTGCCACAACCCTGGGTGCTTCTTCCAGAACCACCCACTAGGATGGCTGAGAGGCAGCCCTTGGCTCCTCCATCACGCCAAGACAGCTTTGGCTCTTGCCACCACAACCACAGCCTGCCCAGGCAGGCCAACACAGGCTGTGGACACTCAGGTGTTTGGTCAGGAACTCCAACCTGCACCAGGCAACGGAGCAGACCACTGTGATCCCCTTCAGGGGCTGAGCGTATGGTGGGTGGTGGGCGTATGGCGGTGGGAGCCATGATCAAAGGCTCCCAGGAGCCTTGTTGTGCTCAACTGCCCATCAGGGGAGTCTTGTCCGCTTCCCTACCCAGTGCATCCTCATGTGCCACAGGTTTCGGTCCCTCCCACTCCAGCCAGAGAGAATTCCTCTCCATGCCACCCACCCCTTGATTTGGTTTAGGCCAGGCCAAGGCGGGGTTAGTAGGAAGATTCCATCCAGTCATAATAACATTCAGTTTGATGTCACTCAAATTCTAAAGCTGACTAAACTGGTTCAAACAGCTTTTATGGCCTCTATTGGTCTTTGTGTCCCTTGCCTTTTGTTTGAGTGACTCAGTCCTTTCCCTGCCCTTGTGCTCTCCCTATTTCCTACCTTCCTTGCTTCCTTCCTCCCTTCCTGGGTTTTCCCCTTTTCTTCTTCCTTCTTTTCTACCTCCCTGCATCCCTCCAACTTTGCCTTCCTCCCTTCCAACTTTCTCTCTCCCTTCCCTCCCTTTTCTTTTCTTGCAAGTGTTTGGGGTGAAAGTCCATGGCAGGCCAGCCCCAAGCTAGGCAAGGTCACTGCCACTGAGCTACAACATCCCCAGACCTGCTGCCACTTCCTATGCAAGTAACTTGAATTATCTCTAAAGAGAAACTCTCACATTAGTCTACTTTCAAAGTAATTTCAGAAGAGTTGCTAACATGGGCATAAATCAGTTATGACAAGTCATTTTTGAAAAGCACGGCACAGCTAATGTTCCTCCAAAGAAGGAGTGGAAAACTTAATTGGTTTTCAGGTCAGCATTTCTAGACTAGTACAAACCCTCCTAATCCTGATCTCTCCTTAGTCCTATGATTTCTTTAAGTGTCCCCTTTGCTCCTGTTCATGGAGTCATGTGTACAGAAATTATACCTGGTTCTATTGAACTCTACTTAATTCTTTCTCACCTCTGTGCTCCTTTGGCCAAGTCACTCCTCAACACTTACTGTAACCCTTTCAATTTTTTTGTCCATTTTCATTTAAAAAACTCTTTCAAAAATTGAACCATTTCGCATGCAGACACAGTCTTCTTGATCTGCTATTAATCCCCCACTACTGACATTGTAAGTTATTGAAATGTACACTTCCGGACCGTTTTCAGATTTTTGATTCCTGTATATCTATCTGTCTATCTATTTACAAACATAACATGGTATTCTGAAAGAATCGTTCTGCTTTTGGAGCTCTACATTGTGTTTTCCAGAAGCAGGCCTATTACACAGAGATGAATCCACGTTACCTAGATTGAGTT
Organism: Callospermophilus lateralis; assembly: GCF_048772815.1. NCBI lineage: Eukaryota > Metazoa > Chordata > Mammalia > Rodentia > Sciuridae > Callospermophilus > Callospermophilus lateralis. Next base: position 42,363 of record NW_027513414.1, read on the forward strand.
CAAACCGGAATGTGCACTCTGATTCCCATTATATTGTTCTACCTACTGATGGACAGTTCAGTTATATCCAGACCTCACCACCTCCCCCATTGAGTAAAACCCTTGTGAAGAGACATGTAGATGCCTTTATGAACATATTGATAATTTTTCATGGCAGTGTTTTCCAAAAACCAGTTAGTAAAATCAATTGATTCCTTTGCAGCCTGAAATTACCTTCATTCCAGTTTACTGGTATAAGAACCGCAGTATATCAGCAACCATTCTCCAATAGTAGTTCAGGCAGAAGTCATTCTAGATAACAAGCAGTGCCGGATCCTCCATGTATTTTACACAGCCCATGACGGGGGACATCCGTCCATTCGTTTAGAACAACTGATGTTTTATGCTGGCAATTTAGGTTTATTTAAAGGAGTGATTAGAAAACAGGTGAGACAGACTGATTAGATTCAGTATGTATGTTGGCTTTGTTTTTCTAGGCCTGAAGTTTTCACATTTCAATTAATTGTAGGTTAAGTATCAGGCAGATTCTTCACTGGGCTTCAAATGTGATAAAGTTGCTTCTTATTTTTAAGAAGGCCGTTGCAATCCTGCATTTATTTTACACCTCAGTGCTTGTTTTACACACAAGCACACACACCCACACACCACACACATCAACACACACACAAACACATAATTAGAGCACATTTAACACTCAAATAAAGCTTTACCTACTGATTCATAACTAGGGTATTTTTTTAATAAGTATTGTGTCTTGGTCTCTACTGGGGAAACATGGTTCAATGTGAGTTCTCCGGTTTGTTGTAGGGCAGTGAACGTTCACTTGTTGGCAATGATATAGAAATGGGGAGTAAGAGTTTAAAAGTTTTTACAGTAGGTAGGCAGAGTCAGAGTATGGAATCTAAGAATAAGAAATTGGGGAATTTCCTCTTTGTTTCTTCATTTCAACCTCCTAATAATTCATGTATATTTTCCAAAAGTCTCCCAGAAAACAAGGACTAGGTCAATCCACATATCAGTGAACCATAGCAGAATGCGACTCTGAATTTCATATAAACAGTCATAAAATCAAAAAGACAGGTGCTGGGGTTTTGGCTCAGCACTAGAGTGCTGGCTTCACACTTTCAAAGGTCCTGAGTTGGATCCCCAACACCATACGTGAAAGGAATGAATGAACCAATGCATGAGTGTATGATGAATGAATTAAAGGTATAAGGAGGAGGAGGAAGAGGAGGAGGAGGAGGAGAAATAGAAGAAGATGATGAGAAATTTGACAGAAGGGAAAAAGGGGAGGAGAGTGAGTTTAAAGTGTGGTTTCCAATTCCCAAACGTTAAATTACAGCAGACGGGATAGAGAGAGAAGATGGGAGGGCAGGAGAGGGGGGATAGTAGAGGCTAGAAAAGGTAGCAGAATACAACAGTTACTAACATGGCATTTTGTAAAAACGTGGATGTGTAAACAATGTGATTGTGCAATCTGTATATGGGGTCAAAATGGGAGTTCATAACTCACTTGAATCTAATGTAGGAAATATGGTATCTCAAGAGCTATGTAAGGTTTTAAGCAACCAATATAAAAAAGAGGTCTTCATTTTTCTTTGTAGTTGAGATCTCCTGTTTCCTTGACATGTTTAGTTGTGTTCTCTCCTTTAGTCCTCCCATGCTCTAGTTATTCTGATATGGAAAAACTAGCTGAAATGCCCAACCAGTCTCTAAATCAGTGACACTTTTTCATTAAGCCTAAAGTCACTTTACAATTGCTACAGTCATACTAAATACACTTCTTTGTTTGGAGTTTAAAAGATATTTCCACCAGCTAGATTACAAGGACCTAGAACTCCCATTCTTGTTTATGTAAGAGTGGCTTCATCAGATTAAATGCCGTTCTCTGGAATAACATAAAATAGGAATAATTTACTCATAAGATTCTTACGTAAACCATCTTTATTTACAAAATACTATCTTAAGAATTATTGTTTCATTGAGCTTCAATTGGAGCCAAAGTATAGTCAATTACTGAACTAAAAGCAGTTACTTAAAAACTAAAAATGAGAGATAAGTCAAATTACATTTGAAGAGAGAGCAACAGCATGAGGTTTCTTGTTTGGTTCTGGATGTTGAGTAACAGGCTCATTTGCAGGTGGAAGGAACCCTTCAGGCAACTCACTTGTACTTTCAGAATGGGGGTGAAGAGGGCTGAATTCCAGCTCTTGGGGGAAGATTTTGTGAGGAAAACCCCCTCCCTGCATAGACACTTCGCATTGGAAATGGAGTGGGTGGCGGGTCAGGTGGAAAATAATCTCCAGGTTCCCAGACAAGTTTCCTGGGAGAGGTGGAGGAAAAAAAAGGTCCTCTTCTCATGAACTGACTCCTTGGGTCAACTGGAAACAAGGCACCTCTGACTGGAGGGAAAGGTGCCAACACAGAGCCAGAGCCAGTTGCTTGGTTTTCAGCATGGAGAGGTGAATCAGGCACATCAGAGTCCAAAGGAGGCATATTAGGAATTCTGTGTTCTGCTGGTCCCGATGCTCTACCACAATTTGAGTAAAACCTATCTTGCCTTTGTAGAGGAAGACGTGCATCAGAAGAATATGGTTGGCCTGGCGGAGGGATCATCAGCCTGCTGGCCTGTTCCCCTGGAGGAGAGAGGGGCCCAGTCTGAGAAGGTGCTCTCTGAAAATCAGTGAACTTATGACAGCTGGCTTCTCTTCCTTTACTGCTAGTCGCATGGTCCAGAGGATTCTCCAGGGCCCCTTGACCCTCTTCCTCCTCCCACTGGAGTGAAAGGTGAGAGTGTGAGTGGACCACTCGTTTCAAAATGAGGAGGTCTCCTTTCAGATGAAGGGTGACCTATTGGTGAGGGCCCATTTGGAGAAGGCTTTCTGCCCATTGCTGAGTTGGAAACATCCAGTGCATCATAGGGATCTTTTTCTACAAGTTCAAATCTAAGCTCCTTCTCAGTTAATTTCTGTCTGTTGCGTGCATTTTGTTTCCTGAAATAACTGAGGTTTCTTTCAGCAATCCGAGCTGCCAACTCACTAGCATCTGCTTCTTTCTCGGAGGAAGTAATCTTCCCCAGACAGGAACGAATGGTACTCTGCAATTGTTCTTCAAGATATTGGGCTCTCTTTCTGTAGGTCTCCAGCTCTTTTATTGTATGGCTCATCTTTTCTTCGACTTTGGAAAGTTTCTCCTTTTGCTCCACACGGCAGTTTTCCTCCACTCTTAATTTCCTGTGCAGTTTCATCATATTTTCTTGACAGCGTTCCATCATGACTTTAAAGTTCTGCCGTAGGGTCTCATTCTCACTTTGCAGCTGTGCATTTTCGGACTGCAAGGATGCCTGTTCAGTCTGCAGACTTTTAAGGTGTTCTGTAAGGTCTTCCGTGGTTTTCTCCACTTCAGATGAGAAAGTACATTTTTGATTTCTTCCTCCTTCCAAGATTTCTAAGGAGGCCTTTAGCTTATCACCATAAACCAGGTTCCTCAAAGCTCCTTTGGACTCATCCTCCAAGTGAGCACCAATTTCGGGTTCACTCGTCTTTCCCAGTTCCAGGTGACCACCATCCCTTTGGGCTCCCAGGCTTGGAGAAGATCTATCCTTCATCTTCAGCAAGCATTCACTCAGAGACTCCATGTGATTTTCTGTGTCCCTTAGAACTTGTTCTCCAGCTACTTTAGAGTCCTCTAATATGATTTTTGCTTTATATTGGACACCTCCTTGTTGCCTCTGTGCTTCAGCTTCTCCTTGTATTGTTGGTCTCTGCGTTGGCGGAAGTAGGGATCCTTCATTCAAAACCTCTTTGATTGCCAGCTTCAGTTCTTCCTCATTCACTTGAAAGAGTCTCCAGTTTGTTTTAGCTTCAGCTATTTGTGATCTGAGGGATTCAGATTCACCTTGGAGGGACTGTATCCTTCTTGATAGATGCGCCATCGTTTCATCCTGTTGACCATGTTGAGCCTTCTGTGCTTTGAGCTCTTCTTCTAGAAAGAGCATTTCAACGCCATGGCTGGATTCGGGCCTATGCAGCTTTTCGTCGGTTGCCTCCAGCTGTTGTGCTTCTCTTGAACCCTTCTCAAACCTGCAATCCTTTAAAGATGATTCTAAGCCTTCATGTTCTTTTTCAACAAGGCTCACTTTTTCAAGAAGTCCACATTTTGCCTCAATAAGTCCAGCAAGATTTAGAGCCAGCCTTTTTTCTCTTCCCACGTAAAGCCTGCTACGAACCGACTGAAAACCTCTCCAGAAAAGTGAGAGAACAGCAAAAAATCCAAGAGCTGTACACATCACCAACTCCCAAGGAAAGCCATAAGGAAGATGGCCTGGCTTCATGTCTTCGGACAATGCTGCCACAACCCTGGGTGCTTCTTCCAGAACCACCCACTAGGATGGCTGAGAGGCAGCCCTTGGCTCCTCCATCACGCCAAGACAGCTTTGGCTCTTGCCACCACAACCACAGCCTGCCCAGGCAGGCCAACACAGGCTGTGGACACTCAGGTGTTTGGTCAGGAACTCCAACCTGCACCAGGCAACGGAGCAGACCACTGTGATCCCCTTCAGGGGCTGAGCGTATGGTGGGTGGTGGGCGTATGGCGGTGGGAGCCATGATCAAAGGCTCCCAGGAGCCTTGTTGTGCTCAACTGCCCATCAGGGGAGTCTTGTCCGCTTCCCTACCCAGTGCATCCTCATGTGCCACAGGTTTCGGTCCCTCCCACTCCAGCCAGAGAGAATTCCTCTCCATGCCACCCACCCCTTGATTTGGTTTAGGCCAGGCCAAGGCGGGGTTAGTAGGAAGATTCCATCCAGTCATAATAACATTCAGTTTGATGTCACTCAAATTCTAAAGCTGACTAAACTGGTTCAAACAGCTTTTATGGCCTCTATTGGTCTTTGTGTCCCTTGCCTTTTGTTTGAGTGACTCAGTCCTTTCCCTGCCCTTGTGCTCTCCCTATTTCCTACCTTCCTTGCTTCCTTCCTCCCTTCCTGGGTTTTCCCCTTTTCTTCTTCCTTCTTTTCTACCTCCCTGCATCCCTCCAACTTTGCCTTCCTCCCTTCCAACTTTCTCTCTCCCTTCCCTCCCTTTTCTTTTCTTGCAAGTGTTTGGGGTGAAAGTCCATGGCAGGCCAGCCCCAAGCTAGGCAAGGTCACTGCCACTGAGCTACAACATCCCCAGACCTGCTGCCACTTCCTATGCAAGTAACTTGAATTATCTCTAAGGAGAAACTCTCACATTAGTCTACTTTCAAAGTAATTTCAGAAGAGTTGCTAACATGGGCATAAATCAGTTATGACAAGTCATTTTTGAAAAGCACGGCACAGCTAATGTTCCTCCAAAGAAGGAGTGGAAAACTTAATTGGTTTTCAGGTCAGCATTTCTAGACTAGTACAAACCCTCCTAATCCTGATCTCTCCTTAGTCCTATGATTTCTTTAAGTGTCCCCTTTGCTCCTGTTCATGGAGTCATGTGTACAGAAATTATACCTGGTTCTATTGAACTCTACTTAATTCTTTCTCACCTCTGTGCTCCTTTGGCCAAGTCACTCCTCAACACTTACTGTAACCCTTTCAATTTTTTTGTCCATTTTCATTTAAAAAACTCTTTCAAAAATTGAACCATTTCGCATGCAGACACAGTCTTCTTGATCTGCTATTAATCCCCCACTACTGACATTGTAAGTTATTGAAATGTACACTTCCGGACCGTTTTCAGATTTTTGATTCCTGTATATCTATCTGTCTATCTATTTACAAACATAACATGGTATTCTGAAAGAATCGTTCTGCTTTTGGAGCTCTACATTGTGTTTTCCAGAAGCAGGCCTATTACACAGAGATGAATCCACGTTACCTAGATTGAGTTCAAACCGGAATGTGCACTCTGATTCCCATTATATTGTTCTACCTACTGATGGACAGTTCAGTTATATCCAGACCTCACCACCTCCCCCATTGAGTAAAACCCTTGTGAAGAGACATGTAGATGCCTTTATGAACATATTGATAATTTTTCATGGCAGTGTTTTCCAAAAACCAGTTAGTAAAATCAATTGATTCCTTTGCAGCCTGAAATTACCTTCATTCCAGTTTACTGGTATAAGAACCGCAGTATATCAGCAACCATTCTCCAATAGTAGTTCAGGCAGAAGTCATTCTAGATAACAAGCAGTGCCGGATCCTCCATGTATTTTACACAGCCCATGACGGGGGACATCCGTCCATTCGTTTAGAACAACTGATGTTTTATGCTGGCAATTTAGGTTTATTTAAAGGAGTGATTAGAAAACAGGTGAGACAGACTGATTAGATTCAGTATGTATGTTGGCTTTGTTTTTCTAGGCCTGAAGTTTTTACATTTCAATTAATTGTAGGTTAAGTATCAGGCAGATTCTTCACTGGGCTTCAAATGTGATAAAGTTGCTTCTTATTTTTAAGAAGGCCGTTGCAATCCTGCATTTATTTTACACCTCAGTGCTTGTTTTACACACAAGCACACACACCCACACACCACACACATCAACACACACACAAACACATAATTAGAGCACATTTAACACTCAAATAAAGCTTTACCTACTGATTCATAACTAGGGTATTTTTTTAATAAGTATTGTGTCTTGGTCTCTACTGGGGAAACATGGTTCAATGTGAGTTCTCCGGTTTGTTGTAGGGCAGTGAACGTTCACTTGTTGGCAATGATATAGAAATGGGGAGTAAGAGTTTAAAAGTTTTTACAGTAGGTAGGCAGAGTCAGAGTATGGAATCTAAGAATAAGAAATTGGGGAATTTCCTCTTTGTTTCTTCATTTCAACCTCCTAATAATTCATGTATATTTTCCAAAAGTCTCCCAGAAAACAAGGACTAGGTCAATCCACATATCAGTGAACCATAGCAGAATGCGACTCTGAATTTCATATAAACAGTCATAAAATCAAAAAGACAGGTGCTGGGGTTTTGGCTCAGCACTAGAGTGCTGGCTTCACACTTTCAAAGGTCCTGAGTTGGATCCCCAACACCATACGTGAAAGGAATGAATGAACCAATGCATGAGTGTATGATGAATGAATTAAAGGTATAAGGAGGAGGAGGAAGAGGAGGAGGAGGAGGAGAAATAGAAGAAGATGATGAGAAATTTGACAGAAGGGAAAAAGGGGAGGAGAGTGAGTTTAAAGTGTGGTTTCCAATTCCCAAACGTTAAATTACAGCAGACGGGATAGAGAGAGAAGATGGGAGGGCAGGAGAGGGGGGATAGTAGAGGCTAGAAAAGGTAGCAGAATACAACAGTTACTAACATGGCATTTTGTAAAAACGTGGATGTGTAAACAATGTGATTGTGCAATCTGTATATGGGGTCAAAATGGGAGTTCATAACTCACTTGAATCTAATGTAGGAAATATGGTATCTCAAGAGCTATGTCAGGTTTTAAGCAACCAATATAAAAAAGAGGTCTTCATTTTTCTTTGTAGTTGAGATCTCCTGTTTCCTTGACATGTTTAGTTGTGTTCTCTCCTTTAGTCCTCCCATGCTCTAGTTATTCTGATATGGAAAAACTAGCTGAAATGCCCAACCAGTCTCTAAATCAGTGACACTTTTTCATTAAGCCTAAAGTCACTTTACAATTGCTACAGTCATACTAAATACACTTCTTTGTTTGGAGTTTAAAAGATATTTCCACCAGCTAGATTACAAGGACCTAGAACTCCCATTCTTGTTTATGTAAGAGTGGCTTCATCAGATTAAATGCCGTTCTCTGGAATAACATAAAATAGGAATAATTTACTCATAAGATTCTTACGTAAACCATCTTTATTTACAAAATACTATCTTAAGAATTATTGTTTCATTGAGCTTCAATTGGAGCCAAAGTATAGTCAATTACTGAACTAAAAGCAGTTACTTAAAAACTAAAAATGAGAGATAAGTCAAATTACATTTGAAGAGAGAGCAACAGCATGAGGTTTCTTGTTTGGTTCTGGATGTTGAGTAACAGGCTCATTTGCAGGTGGAAGGAACCCTTCAGGCAACTCACTTGTACTTTCAGAATGGGGGTGAAGAGGGCTGAATTCCAGCTCTTGGGGGAAGATTTTGTGAGGAAAACCCCCTCCCTGCATAGACACTTCGCATTGGAAATGGAGTGGGTGGCGGGTCAGGTGGAAAATAATCTCCAGGTTCCCAGACAAGTTTCCTGGGAGAGGTGGAGGAAAAAAAAGGTCCTCTTCTCATGAACTGACTCCTTGGGTCAACTGGAAACAAGGCACCTCTGACTGGAGGGAAAGGTGCCAACACAGAGCCAGAGCCAGTTGCTTGGTTTTCAGCATGGAGAGGTGAATCAGGCACATCAGAGTCCAAAGGAGGCATATTAGGAATTCTGTGTTCTGCTGGTCCCGATGCTCTACCACAATTTGAGTAAAACCTATCTTGCCTTTGTAGAGGAAGACGTGCATCAGAAGAATATGGTTGGCCTGGCGGAGGGATCATCAGCCTGCTGGCCTGTTCCCCTGGAGGAGAGAGGGGCCCAGTCTGAGAAGGTGCTCTCTGAAAATCAGTGAACTTATGACAGCTGGCTTCTCTTCCTTTACTGCTAGTCGCATGGTCCAGAGGATTCTCCAGGGCCCCTTGACCCTCTTCCTCCTCCCACTGGAGTGAAAGGTGAGAGTGTGAGTGGACCACTCGTTTCAAAATGAGGAGGTCTCCTTTCAGATGAAGGGTGACCTATTGGTGAGGGCCCATTTGGAGAAGGCTTTCTGCCCATTGCTGAGTTGGAAACATCCAGTGCATCATAGGGATCTTTTTCTACAAGTTCAAATCTAAGCTCCTTCTCAGTTAATTTCTGTCTGTTGCGTGCATTTTGTTTCCTGAAATAACTGAGGTTTCTTTCAGCAATCCGAGCTGCCAACTCACTAGCATCTGCTTCTTTCTCGGAGGAAGTAATCTTCCCCAGACAGGAACGAATGGTACTCTGCAATTGTTCTTCAAGATATTGGGCTCTCTTTCTGTAGGTCTCCAGCTCTTTTATTGTATGGCTCATCTTTTCTTCGACTTTGGAAAGTTTCTCCTTTTGCTCCACACGGCAGTTTTCCTCCACTCTTAATTTCCTGTGCAGTTTCATCATATTTTCTTGACAGCGTTCCATCATGACTTTAAAGTTCTGCCGTAGGGTCTCATTCTCACTTTGCAGCTGTGCATTTTCGGACTGCAAGGATGCCTGTTCAGTCTGCAGACTTTTAAGGTGTTCTGTAAGGTCTTCCGTGGTTTTCTCCACTTCAGATGAGAAAGTACATTTTTGATTTGTTCCTCCTTCCAAGATTTCTAAGGAGGCCTTTAGCTTATCACCATAAACCAGGTTCCTCAAAGCTCCTTTGGACTCATCCTCCAAGTGAGCACCAATTTCGGGTTCACTCGTCTTTCCCAGTTCCAGGTGACCACCATCCCTTTGGGCTCCCAGGCTTGGAGAAGATCTATCCTTCATCTTCAGCAAGCATTCACTCAGAGACTCCATGTGATTTTCTGTGTCCCTTAGAACTTGTTCTCCAGCTACTTTAGAGTCCTCTAATATGATTTTTGCTTTATATTGGACACCTCCTTGTTGCCTCTGTGCTTCAGCTTCTCCTTGTATTGTTGGTCTCTGCGTTGGCGGAAGTAGGGATCCTTCATTCAAAACCTCTTTGATTGCCAGCTTCAGTTCTTCCTCATTCACTTGAAAGAGTCTCCAGTTTGTTTTAGCTTCAGCTATTTGTGATCTGAGGGATTCAGATTCACCTTGGAGGGACTGTATCCTTCTTGATAGATGCGCCATCGTTTCATCCTGTTGACCATGTTGAGCCTTCTGTGCTTTGAGCTCTTCTTCTAGAAAGAGCATTTCAACGCCATGGCTGGATTCGGGCCTATGCAGCTTTTCGTCGGTTGCCTCCAGCTGTTGTGCTTCTCTTGAACCCTTCTCAAACCTGCAATCCTTTAAAGATGATTCTAAGCCTTCATGTTCTTTTTCAACAAGGCTCACTTTTTCAAGAAGTCCACATTTTGCCTCAATAAGTCCAGCAAGATTTAGAGCCAGCCTTTTTTCTCTTCCCACGTAAAGCCTGCTACGAACCGACTGAAAACCTCTCCAGAAAAGTGAGAGAACAGCAAAAAATCCAAGAGCTGTACACATCACCAACTCCCAAGGAAAGCCATAAGGAAGATGGCCTGGCTTCATGTCTTCGGACAATGCTGCCACAACCCTGGGTGCTTCTTCCAGAACCACCCACTAGGATGGCTGAGAGGCAGCCCTTGGCTCCTCCATCACGCCAAGACAGCTTTGGCTCTTGCCACCACAACCACAGCCTGCCCAGGCAGGCCAACACAGGCTGTGGACACTCAGGTGTTTGGTCAGGAACTCCAACCTGCACCAGGCAACGGAGCAGACCACTGTGATCCCCTTCAGGGGCTGAGCGTATGGTGGGTGGTGGGCATATGGCGGTGGGAGCCATGATCAAAGGCTCCCAGGAGCCTTGTTGTGCTCAACTGCCCATCAGGGGAGTCTTGTCCGCTTCCCTACCCAGTGCATCCTCATGTGCCACAGGTTTCGGTCCCTCCCACTCCAGCCAGAGAGAATTCCTCTCCATGCCACCCACCCCTTGATTTGGTTTAGGCCAGGCCAAGGCGGGGTTAGTAGGAAGATTCCATCCAGTCATAATAACATTCAGTTTGATGTCACTCAAATTCTAAAGCTGACTAAACTGGTTCAAACAGCTTTTATGGCCTCTATTGGTCTTTGTGTCCCTTGCCTTTTGTTTGAGTGACTCAGTCCTTTCCCTGCCCTTGTGCTCTCCCTATTTCCTACCTTCCTTGCTTCCTTCCTCCCTTCCTGGGTTTTCCCCTTTTCTTCTTCCTTCTTTTCTACCTCCCTGCATCCCTCCAACTTTGCCTTCCTCCCTTCCAACTTTCTCTCTCCCTTCCCTCCCTTTTCTTTTCTTGCAAGTGTTTGGGGTGAAAGTCCATGGCAGGCCAGCCCCAAGCTAGGCAAGGTCACTGCCACTGAGCTACAACATCCCCAGACCTGCTGCCACTTCCTATGCAAGTAACTTGAATTATCTCTAAAGAGAAACTCTCACATTAGTCTACTTTCAAAGTAATTTCAGAAGAGTTGCTAACATGGGCATAAATCAGTTATGACAAGTCATTTTTGAAAAGCACGGCACAGCTAATGTTCCTCCAAAGAAGGAGTGGAAAACTTAATTGGTTTTCAGGTCAGCATTTCTAGACTAGTACAAACCCTCCTAATCCTGATCTCTCCTTAGTCCTATGATTTCTTTAAGTGTCCCCTTTGCTCCTGTTCATGGAGTCATGTGTACAGAAATTATACCTGGTTCTATTGAACTCTACTTAATTCTTTCTCACCTCTGTGCTCCTTTGGCCAAGTCACTCCTCAACACTTACTGTAACCCTTTCAATTTTTTTGTCCATTTTCATTTAAAAAACTCTTTCAAAAATTGAACCATTTCGCATGCAGACACAGTCTTCTTGATCTGCTATTAATCCCCCACTACTGACATTGTAAGTTATTGAAATGTACACTTCCGGACCGTTTTCAGATTTTTGATTCCTGTATATCTATCTGTCTATCTATTTACAAACATAACATGGTATTCTGAAAGAATCGTTCTGCTTTTGGAGCTCTACATTGTGTTTTCCAGAAGCAGGCCTATTACACAGAGATGAATCCACGTTACCTAGATTGAGTTCAAACCGGAATGTGCACTCTGATTCCCATTATATTGTTCTACCTACTGATGGACAGTTCAGTTATATCCAGACCTCACCACCTCCCCCATTGAGTAAAACCCTTGTGAAGAGACATGTAGATGCCTTTATGAACATATTGATAATTTTTCATGGCAGTGTTTTCCAAAAACCAGTTAGTAAAATCAATTGATTCCTTTGCAGCCTGAAATTACCTTCATTCCAGTTTACTGGTATAAGAACCGCAGTATATCAGCAACCATTCTCCAATAGTAGTTCAGGCAGAAGTCATTCTAGATAACAAGCAGTGCCGGATCCTCCATGTATTTTACACAGCCCATGACGGGGGACATCCGTCCATTCGTTTAGAACAACTGATGTTTTATGCTGGCAATTTAGGTTTATTTAAAGGAGTGATTAGAAAACAGGTGAGACAGACTGATTAGATTCAGTATGTATGTTGGCTTTGTTTTTCTAGGCCTGAAGTTTTCACATTTCAATTAATTGTAGGTTAAGTATCAGGCAGATTCTTCAATGGGCTTCAAATGTGATAAAGTTGCTTCTTATTTTTAAGAAGGCCGTTGCAATCCTGCATTTATTTTACACCTCAGTGCTTGTTTTACACACAAGCACACACACCCACACACCACACACATCAACACACACACAAACACATAATTAGAGCACATTTAACACTCAAATAAAGCTTTACCTACTGATTCATAACTAGGGTATTTTTTTAATAAGTATTGTGTCTTGGTCTCTACTGGGGAAACATGGTTCAATGTGAGTTCTCCGGTTTGTTGTAGGGCAGTGAACGTTCACTTGTTGGCAATGATATAGAAATGGGGAGTAAGAGTTTAAAAGTTTTTACAGTAGGTAGGCAGAGTCAGAGTATGGAATCTAAGAATAAGAAATTGGGGAATTTCCTCTTTGTTTCTTCATTTCAACCTCCTAATAATTCATGTATATTTTCCAAAAGTCTCCCAGAAAACAAGGACTAGGTCAATCCACATATCAGTGAACCATAGCAGAATGCGACTCTGAATTTCATATAAACAGTCATAAAATCAAAAAGACAGGTGCTGGGGTTTTGGCTCAGCACTAGAGTGCTGGCTTCACACTTTCAAAGGTCCTGAGTTGGATCCCCAACACCATACGTGAAAGGAATGAATGAACCAATGCATGAGTGTATGATGAATGAATTAAAGGTATAAGGAGGAGGAGGAAGAGGAGGAGGAGGAGGAGAAATAGAAGAAGATGATGAGAAATTTGACAGAAGGGAAAAAGGGGAGGAGAGTGAGTTTAAAGTGTGGTTTCCAATTCCCAAACGTTAAATTACAGCAGACGGGATAGAGAGAGAAGATGGGAGGGCAGGAGAGGGGGGATAGTAGAGGCTAGAAAAGGTAGCAGAATACAACAGTTACTAACATGGCATTTTGTAAAAACGTGGATGTGTAAACAATGTGATTGTGCAATCTGTATATGGGGTCAAAATGGGAGTTCATAACTCACTTGAATCTAATGTAGGAAATATGGTATCTCAAGAGCTATGTCAGGTTTTAAGCAACCAATATAAAAAAGAGGTCTTCATTTTTCTTTGTAGTTGAGATCTCCTGTTTCCTTGACATGTTTAGTTGTGTTCTCTCCTTTAGTCCTCCCATGCTCTAGTTATTCTGATATGGAAAAACTAGCTGAAATGCCCAACCAGTCTCTAAATCAGTGACACTTTTTCATTAAGCCTAAAGTCACTTTACAATTGCTACAGTCATACTAAATACACTTCTTTGTTTGGAGTTTAAAAGATATTTCCACCAGCTAGATTACAAGGACCTAGAACTCCCATTCTTGTTTATGTAAGAGTGGCTTCATCAGATTAAATGCCGTTCTCTGGAATAACATAAAATAGGAATAATTTACTCATAAGATTCTTACGTAAACCATCTTTATTTACAAAATACTATCTTAAGAATTATTGTTTCATTGAGCTTCAATTGGAGCCAAAGTATAGTCAATTACTGAACTAAAAGCAGTTACTTAAAAACTAAAAATGAGAGATAAGTCAAATTACATTTGAAGAGAGAGCAACAGCATGAGGTTTCTTGTTTGGTTCTGGATGTTGAGTAACAGGCTCATTTGCAGGTGGAAGGAACCCTTCAGGCAACTCACTTGTACTTTCAGAATGGGGGTGAAGAGGGCTGAATTCCAGCTCTTGGGGGAAGATTTTGTGAGGAAAACCCCCTCCCTGCATAGACACTTCGCATTGGAAATGGAGTGGGTGGCGGGTCAGGTGGAAAATAATCTCCAGGTTCCCAGACAAGTTTCCTGGGAGAGGTGGAGGAAAAAAAAGGTCCTCTTCTCATGAACTGACTCCTTGGGTCAACTGGAAACAAGGCACCTCTGACTGGAGGGAAAGGTGCCAACACAGAGCCAGAGCCAGTTGCTTGGTTTTCAGCATGGAGAGGTGAATCAGGCACATCAGAGTCCAAAGGAGGCATATTAGGAATTCTGTGTTCTGCTGGTCCCGATGCTCTACCACAATTTGAGTAAAACCTATCTTGCCTTTGTAGAGGAAGACGTGCATCAGAAGAATATGGTTGGCCTGGCGGAGGGATCATCAGCCTGCTGGCCTGTTCCCCTGGAGGAGAGAGGGGCCCAGTCTGAGAAGGTGCTCTCTGAAAATCAGTGAACTTATGACAGCTGGCTTCTCTTCCTTTACTGCTAGTCGCATGGTCCAGAGGATTCTCCAGGGCCCCTTGACCCTCTTCCTCCTCCCACTGGAGTGAAAGGTGAGAGTGTGAGTGGACCACTCGTTTCAAAATGAGGAGGTCTCCTTTCAGATGAAGGGTGACCTATTGGTGAGGGCCCATTTGGAGAAGGCTTTCTGCCCATTGCTGAGTTGGAAACATCCAGTGCATCATAGGGATCTTTTTCTACAAGTTCAAATCTAAGCTCCTTCTCAGTTAATTTCTGTCTGTTGCGTGCATTTTGTTTCCTGAAATAACTGAGGTTTCTTTCAGCAATCCGAGCTGCCAACTCACTAGCATCTGCTTCTTTCTCGGAGGAAGTAATCTTCCCCAGACAGGAACGAATGGTACTCTGCAATTGTTCTTCAAGATATTGGGCTCTCTTTCTGTAGGTCTCCAGCTCTTTTATTGTATGGCTCATCTTTTCTTCGACTTTGGAAAGTTTCTCCTTTTGCTCCACACGGCAGTTTTCCTCCACTCTTAATTTCCTGTGCAGTTTCATCATATTTTCTTGACAGCGTTCCATCATGACTTTAAAGTTCTGCCGTAGGGTCTCATTCTCACTTTGCAGCTGTGCATTTTCGGACTGCAAGGATGCCTGTTCAGTCTGCAGACTTTTAAGGTGTTCTGTAAGGTCTTCCGTGGTTTTCTCCACTTCAGATGAGAAAGTACATTTTTGATTTCTTCCTCCTTCCAAGATTTCTAAGGAGGCCTTTAGCTTATCACCATAAACCAGGTTCCTCAAAGCTCCTTTGGACTCATCCTCCAAGTGAGCACCAATTTCGGGTTCACTCGTCTTTCCCAGTTCCAGGTGACCACCATCCCTTTGGGCTCCCAGGCTTGGAGAAGATCTATCCTTCATCTTCAGCAAGCATTCACTCAGAGACTCCATGTGATTTTCTGTGTCCCTTAGAACTTGTTCTCCAGCTACTTTAGAGTCCTCTAATATGATTTTTGCTTTATATTGGACACCTCCTTGTTGCCTCTGTGCTTCAGCTTCTCCTTGTATTGTTGGTCTCTGCGTTGGCGGAAGTAGGGATCCTTCATTCAAAACCTCTTTGATTGCCAGCTTCAGTTCTTCCTCATTCACTTGAAAGAGTCTCCAGTTTGTTTTAGCTTCAGCTATTTGTGATCTGAGGGATTCAGATTCACCTTGGAGGGACTGTATCCTTCTTGATAGATGCGCCATCGTTTCATCCTGTTGACCATGTTGAGCCTTCTGTGCTTTGAGCTCTTCTTCTAGAAAGAGCATTTCAACGCCATGGCTGGATTCGGGCCTATGCAGCTTTTCGTCGGTTGCCTCCAGCTGTTGTGCTTCTCTTGAACCCTTCTCAAACCTGCAATCCTTTAAAGATGATTCTAAGCCTTCATGTTCTTTTTCAACAAGGCTCACTTTTTCAAGAAGTCCACATTTTGCCTCAATAAGTCCAGCAAGATTTAGAGCCAGCCTTTTTTCTCTTCCCACGTAAAGCCTGCTACGAACCGACTGAAAACCTCTCCAGAAAAGTGAGAGAACAGCAAAAAATCCAAGAGCTGTACACATCACCAACTCCCAAGGAAAGCCATAAGGAAGATGGCCTGGCTTCATGTCTTCGGACAATGCTGCCACAACCCTGGGTGCTTCTTCCAGAACCACCCACTAGGATGGCTGAGAGGCAGCCCTTGGCTCCTCCATCACGCCAAGACAGCTTTGGCTCTTGCCACCACAACCACAGCCTGCCCAGGCAGGCCAACACAGGCTGTGGACACTCAGGTGTTTGGTCAGGAACTCCAACCTGCACCAGGCAACGGAGCAGACCACTGTGATCCCCTTCAGGGGCTGAGCGTATGGTGGGTGGTGGGCATATGGCGGTGGGAGCCATGATCAAAGGCTCCCAGGAGCCTTGTTGTGCTCAACTGCCCATCAGGGGAGTCTTGTCCGCTTCCCTACCCAGTGCATCCTCATGTGCCACAGGTTTCGGTCCCTCCCACTCCAGCCAGAGAGAATTCCTCTCCATGCCACCCACCCCTTGATTTGGTTTAGGCCAGGCCAAGGCGGGGTTAGTAGGAAGATTCCATCCAGTCATAATAACATTCAGTTTGATGTCACTCAAATTCTAAAGCTGACTAAACTGGTTCAAACAGCTTTTATGGCCTCTATTGGTCTTTGTGTCCCTTGCCTTTTGTTTGAGTGACTCAGTCCTTTCCCTGCCCTTGTGCTCTCCCTATTTCCTACCTTCCTTGCTTCCTTCCTCCCTTCCTGGGTTTTCCCCTTTTCTTCTTCCTTCTTTTCTACCTCCCTGCATCCCTCCAACTTTGCCTTCCTCCCTTCCAACTTTCTCTCTCCCTTCCCTCCCTTTTCTTTTCTTGCAAGTGTTTGGGGTGAAAGTCCATGGCAGGCCAGCCCCAAGCTAGGCAAGGTCACTGCCACTGAGCTACAACATCCCCAGACCTGCTGCCACTTCCTATGCAAGTAACTTGAATTATCTCTAAGGAGAAACTCTCACATTAGTCTACTTTCAAAGTAATTTCAGAAGAGTTGCTAACATGGGCATAAATCAGTTATGACAAGTCATTTTTGAAAAGCACGGCACAGCTAATGTTCCTCCAAAGAAGGAGTGGAAAACTTAATTGGTTTTCAGGTCAGCATTTCTAGACTAGTACAAACCCTCCTAATCCTGATCTCTCCTTAGTCCTATGATTTCTTTAAGTGTCCCCTTTGCTCCTGTTCATGGAGTCATGTGTACAGAAATTATACCTGGTTCTATTGAACTCTACTTAATTCTTTCTCACCTCTGTGCTCCTTTGGCCAAGTCACTCCTCAACACTTACTGTAACCCTTTCAATTTTTTTGTCCATTTTCATTTAAAAAACTCTTTCAAAAATTGAACCATTTCGCATGCAGACACAGTCTTCTTGATCTGCTATTAATCCCCCACTACTGACATTGTAAGTTATTGAAATGTACACTTCCGGACCGTTTTCAGATTTTTGATTCCTGTATATCTATCTGTCTATCTATTTACAAACATAACATGGTATTCTGAAAGAATCGTTCTGCTTTTGGAGCTCTACATTGTGTTTTCCAGAAGCAGGCCTATTACACAGAGATGAATCCACGTTACCTAGATTGAGTTCAAACCGGAATGTGCACTCTGATTCCCATTATATTGTTCTACCTACTGATGGACAGTTCAGTTATATCCAGACCTCACCACCTCCCCCATTGAGTAAAACCCTTGTGAAGAGACATGTAGATGCCTTTATGAACATATTGATAATTTTTCATGGCAGTGTTTTCCAAAAACCAGTTAGTAAAATCAATTGATTCCTTTGCAGCCTGAAATTACCTTCATTCCAGTTTACTGGTATAAGAACCGCAGTATATCAGCAACCATTCTCCAATAGTAGTTCAGGCAGAAGTCATTCTAGATAACAAGCAGTGCCGGATCCTCCATGTATTTTACACAGCCCATGACGGGGGACATCCGTCCATTCGTTTAGAACAACTGATGTTTTATGCTGGCAATTTAGCTTTATTTAAAGGAGTGTTTAGAAAACAGGTGAGACAGACTGATTAGATTCAGTATGTATGTTGGCTTTGTTTTTCTAGGCCTGAAGTTTTCACATTTCAATTAATTGTAGGTTAAGTATCAGGCAGATTCTTCACTGGGCTTCAAATGTGATAAAGTTGCTTCTTATTTTTAAGAAGGCCGTTGCAATCCTGCATTTATTTTACACCTCAGTGCTTGTTTTACACACAAGCACACACACCCACACACCACACACATCAACACACACACAAACACATAATTAGAGCACATTTAACACTCAAATAAAGCTTTACCTACTGATTCATAACTAGGGTATTTTTTTAATAAGTATTGTGTCTTGGTCTCTACTGGGGAAACATGGTTCAATGTGAGTTCTCCGGTTTGTTGTAGGGCAGTGAACGTTCACTTGTTGGCAATGATATAGAAATGGGGAGTAAGAGTTTAAAAGTTTTTACAGTAGGTAGGCAGAGTCAGAGTATGGAATCTAAGAATAAGAAATTGGGGAATTTCCTCTTTGTTTCTTCATTTCAACCTCCTAATAATTCATGTATATTTTCCAAAAGTCTCCCAGAAAACAAGGACTAGGTCAATCCACATATCAGTGAACCATAGCAGAATGCGACTCTGAATTTCATATAAACAGTCATAAAATCAAAAAGACAGGTGCTGGGGTTTTGGCTCAGCACTAGAGTGCTGGCTTCACACTTTCAAAGGTCCTGAGTTGGATCCCCAACACCATACGTGAAAGGAATGAATGAACCAATGCATGAGTGTATGATGAATGAATTAAAGGTATAAGGAGGAGGAGGAAGAGGAGGAGGAGGAGGAGAAATAGAAGAAGATGATGAGAAATTTGACAGAAGGGAAAAAGGGGAGGAGAGTGAGTTTAAAGTGTGGTTTCCAATTCCCAAACGTTAAATTACAGCAGACGGGATAGAGAGAGAAGATGGGAGGGCAGGAGAGGGGGGATAGTAGAGGCTAGAAAAGGTAGCAGAATACAACAGTTACTAACATGGCATTTTGTAAAAACGTGGATGTGTAAACAATGTGATTGTGCAATCTGTATATGGGGTCAAAATGGGAGTTCATAACTCACTTGAATCTAATGTAGGAAATATGGTATCTCAAGAGCTATGTAAGGTTTTAAGCAACCAATATAAAAAAGAGGTCTTCATTTTTCTTTGTAGTTGAGATCTCCTGTTTCCTTGACATGTTTAGTTGTGTTCTCTCCTTTAGTCCTCCCATGCTCTAGTTATTCTGATATGGAAAAACTAGCTGAAATGCCCAACCAGTCTCTAAATCAGTGACACTTTTTCATTAAGCCTAAAGTCACTTTACAATTGCTACAGTCATACTAAATACACTTCTTTGTTTGGAGTTTAAAAGATATTTCCACCAGCTAGATTACAAGGACCTAGAACTCCCATTCTTGTTTATGTAAGAGTGGCTTCATCAGATTAAATGCCGTTCTCTGGAATAACATAAAATAGGAATAATTTACTCATAAGATTCTTACGTAAACCATCTTTATTTACAAAATACTATCTTAAGAATTATTGTTTCATTGAGCTTCAATTGGAGCCAAAGTATAGTCAATTACTGAACTAAAAGCAGTTACTTAAAAACTAAAAATGAGAGATAAGTCAAATTACATTTGAAGAGAGAGCAACAGCATGAGGTTTCTTGTTTGGTTCTGGATGTTGAGTAACAGGCTCATTTGCAGGTGGAAGGAACCCTTCAGGCAACTCACTTGTACTTTCAGAATGGGGGTGAAGAGGGCTGAATTCCAGCTCTTGGGGGAAGATTTTGTGAGGAAAACCCCCTCCCTGCATAGACACTTCGCATTGGAAATGGAGTGGGTGGCGGGTCAGGTGGAAAATAATCTCCAGGTTCCCAGACAAGTTTCCTGGGAGAGGTGGAGGAAAAAAAAGGTCCTCTTCTCATGAACTGACTCCTTGGGTCAACTGGAAACAAGGCACCTCTGACTGGAGGGAAAGGTGCCAACACAGAGCCAGAGCCAGTTGCTTGGTTTTCAGCATGGAGAGGTGAATCAGGCACATCAGAGTCCAAAGGAGGCATATTAGGAATTCTGTGTTCTGCTGGTCCCGATGCTCTACCACAATTTGAGTAAAACCTATCTTGCCTTTGTAGAGGAAGACGTGCATCAGAAGAATATGGTTGGCCTGGCGGAGGGATCATCAGCCTGCTGGCCTGTTCCCCTGGAGGAGAGAGGGGCCCAGTCTGAGAAGGTGCTCTCTGAAAATCAGTGAACTTATGACAGCTGGCTTCTCTTCCTTTACTGCTAGTCGCATGGTCCAGAGGATTCTCCAGGGCCCCTTGACCCTCTTCCTCCTCCCACTGGAGTGAAAGGTGAGAGTGTGAGTGGACCACTCGTTTCAAAATGAGGAGGTCTCCTTTCAGATGAAGGGTGACCTATTGGTGAGGGCCCATTTGGAGAAGGCTTTCTGCCCATTGCTGAGTTGGAAACATCCAGTGCATCATAGGGATCTTTTTCTACAAGTTCAAATCTAAGCTCCTTCTCAGTTAATTTCTGTCTGTTGCGTGCATTTTGTTTCCTGAAATAACTGAGGTTTCTTTCAGCAATCCGAGCTGCCAACTCAGTCTGCAGACTTTTAAGGTGTTCTGTAAGGTCTTCCGTGGTTTTCTCCACTTCAGATGAGAAAGTACATTTTTGATTTCTTCCTCCTTCCAAGATTTCTAAGGAGGCCTTTAGCTTATCACCATAAACCAGGTTCCTCAAAGCTCCTTTGGACTCATCCTCCAAGTGAGCACCAATTTCGGGTTCACTCGTCTTTCCCAGTTCCAGGTGACCACCATCCCTTTGGGCTCCCAGGCTTGGAGAAGATCTATCCTTCATCTTCAGCAAGCATTCACTCAGAGACTCCATGTGATTTTCTGTGTCCCTTAGAACTTGTTCTCCAGCTACTTTAGAGTCCTCTAATATGATTTTTGCTTTATATTGGACACCTCCTTGTTGCCTCTGTGCTTCAGCTTCTCCTTGTATTGTTGGTCTCTGCGTTGGCGGAAGTAGGGATCCTTCATTCAAAACCTCTTTGATTGCCAGCTTCAGTTCTTCCTCATTCACTTGAAAGAGTCTCCAGTTTGTTTTAGCTTCAGCTATTTGTGATCTGAGGGATTCAGATTCACCTTGGAGGGACTGTATCCTTCTTGATAGATGCGCCATCGTTTCATCCTGTTGACCATGTTGAGCCTTCTGTGCTTTGAGCTCTTCTTCTAGAAAGAGCATTTCAACGCCATGGCTGGATTCGGGCCTATGCAGCTTTTCGTCGGTTGCCTCCAGCTGTTGTGCTTCTCTTGAACCCTTCTCAAACCTGCAATCCTTTAAAGATGATTCTAAGCCTTCATGTTCTTTTTCAACAAGGCTCACTTTTTCAAGAAGTCCACATTTTGCCTCAATAAGTCCAGCAAGATTTAGAGCCAGCCTTTTTTCTCTTCCCACGTAAAGCCTGCTACGAACCGACTGAAAACCTCTCCAGAAAAGTGAGAGAACAGCAAAAAATCCAAGAGCTGTACACATCACCAACTCCCAAGGAAAGCCATAAGGAAGATGGCCTGGCTTCATGTCTTCGGACAATGCTGCCACAACCCTGGGTGCTTCTTCCAGAACCACCCACTAGGATGGCTGAGAGGCAGCCCTTGGCTCCTCCATCACGCCAAGACAGCTTTGGCTCTTGCCACCACAACCACAGCCTGCCCAGGCAGGCCAACACAGGCTGTGGACACTCAGGTGTTTGGTCAGGAACTCCAACCTGCACCAGGCAACGGAGCAGACCACTGTGATCCCCTTCAGGGGCTGAGCGTATGGTGGGTGGTGGGCGTATGGCGGTGGGAGCCATGATCAAAGGCTCCCAGGAGCCTTGTTGTGCTCAACTGCCCATCAGGGGAGTCTTGTCCGCTTCCCTACCCAGTGCATCCTCATGTGCCACAGGTTTCGGTCCCTCCCACTCCAGCCAGAGAGAATTCCTCTCCATGCCACCCACCCCTTGATTTGGTTTAGGCCAGGCCAAGGCGGGGTTAGTAGGAAGATTCCATCCAGTCATAATAACATTCAGTTTGATGTCACTCAAATTCTAAAGCTGACTAAACTGGTTCAAACAGCTTTTATGGCCTCTATTGGTCTTTGTGTCCCTTGCCTTTTGTTTGAGTGACTCAGTCCTTTCCCTGCCCTTGTGCTCTCCCTATTTCCTACCTTCCTTGCTTCCTTCCTCCCTTCCTGGGTTTTCCCCTTTTCTTCTTCCTTCTTTTCTACCTCCCTGCATCCCTCCAACTTTGCCTTCCTCCCTTCCAACTTTCTCTCTCCCTTCCCTCCCTTTTCTTTTCTTGCAAGTGTTTGGGGTGAAAGTCCATGGCAGGCCAGCCCCAAGCTAGGCAAGGTCACTGCCACTGAGCTACAACATCCCCAGACCTGCTGCCACTTCCTATGCAAGTAACTTGAATTATCTCTAAGGAGAAACTCTCACATTAGTCTACTTTCAAAGTAATTTCAGAAGAGTTGCTAACATGGGCATAAATCAGTTATGACAAGTCATTTTTGAAAAGCACGGCACAGCTAATGTTCCTCCAAAGAAGGAGTGGAAAACTTAATTGGTTTTCAGGTCAGCATTTCTAGACTAGTACAAACCCTCCTAATCCTGATCTCTCCTTAGTCCTATGATTTCTTTAAGTGTCCCCTTTGCTCCTGTTCATGGAGTCATGTGTACAGAAATTATACCTGGTTCTATTGAACTCTACTTAATTCTTTCTCACCTCTGTGCTCCTTTGGCCAAGTCACTCCTCAACACTTACTGTAACCCTTTCAATTTTTTTGTCCATTTTCATTTAAAAAACTCTTTCAAAAATTGAACCATTTCGCATGCAGACACAGTCTTCTTGATCTGCTATTAATCCCCCACTACTGACATTGTAAGTTATTGAAATGTACACTTCCGGACCGTTTTCAGATTTTTGATTCCTGTATATCTATCTGTCTATCTATTTACAAACATAACATGGTATTCTGAAAGAATCGTTCTGCTTTTGGAGCTCTACATTGTGTTTTCCAGAAGCAGGCCTATTACACAGAGATGAATCCACGTTACCTAGATTGAGTTCAAACCGGAATGTGCACTCTGATTCCCATTATATTGTTCTACCTACTGATGGACAGTTCAGTTATATCCAGACCTCACCACCTCCCCCATTGAGTAAAACCCTTGTGAAGAGACATGTAGATGCCTTTATGAACATATTGATAATTTTTCATGGCAGTGTTTTCCAAAAACCAGTTAGTAAAATCAATTGATTCCTTTGCAGCCTGAAATTACCTTCATTCCAGTTTACTGGTATAAGAACCGCAGTATATCAGCAACCATTCTCCAATAGTAGTTCAGGCAGAAGTCATTCTAGATAACAAGCAGTGCCGGATCCTCCATGTATTTTACACAGCCCATGACGGGGGACATCCGTCCATTCGTTTAGAACAACTGATGTTTTATGCTGGCAATTTAGCTTTATTTAAAGGAGTGTTTAGAAAACAGGTGAGACAGACTGATTAGATTCAGTATGTATGTTGGCTTTGTTTTTCTAGGCCTGAAGTTTTCACATTTCAATTAATTGTAGGTTAAGTATCAGGCAGATTCTTCACTGGGCTTCAAATGTGATAAAGTTGCTTCTTATTTTTAAGAAGGCCGTTGCAATCCTGCATTTATTTTACACCTCAGTGCTTGTTTTACACACAAGCACACACACCCACACACCACACACATCAACACACACACAAACACATAATTAGAGCACATTTAACACTCAAATAAAGCTTTACCTACTGATTCATAACTAGGGTATTTTTTTAATAAGTATTGTGTCTTGGTCTCTACTGGGGAAACATGGTTCAATGTGAGTTCTCCGGTTTGTTGTAGGGCAGTGAACGTTCACTTGTTGGCAATGATATAGAAATGGGGAGTAAGAGTTTAAAAGTTTTTACAGTAGGTAGGCAGAGTCAGAGTATGGAATCTAAGAATAAGAAATTGGGGAATTTCCTCTTTGTTTCTTCATTTCAACCTCCTAATAATTCATGTATATTTTCCAAAAGTCTCCCAGAAAACAAGGACTAGGTCAATCCACATATCAGTGAACCATAGCAGAATGCGACTCTGAATTTCATATAAACAGTCATAAAATCAAAAAGACAGGTGCTGGGGTTTTGGCTCAGCACTAGAGTGCTGGCTTCACACTTTCAAAGGTCCTGAGTTGGATCCCCAACACCATACGTGAAAGGAATGAATGAACCAATGCATGAGTGTATGATGAATGAATTAAAGGTATAAGGAGGAGGAGGAAGAGGAGGAGGAGGAGGAGAAATAGAAGAAGATGATGAGAAATTTGACAGAAGGGAAAAAGGGGAGGAGAGTGAGTTTAAAGTGTGGTTTCCAATTCCCAAACGTTAAATTACAGCAGACGGGATAGAGAGAGAAGATGGGAGGGCAGGAGAGGGGGGATAGTAGAGGCTAGAAAAGGTAGCAGAATACAACAGTTACTAACATGGCATTTTGTAAAAACGTGGATGTGTAAACAATGTGATTGTGCAATCTGTATATGGGGTCAAAATGGGAGTTCATAACTCACTTGAATCTAATGTAGGAAATATGGTATCTCAAGAGCTATGTAAGGTTTTAAGCAACCAATATAAAAAAGAGGTCTTCATTTTTCTTTGTAGTTGAGATCTCCTGTTTCCTTGACATGTTTAGTTGTGTTCTCTCCTTTAGTCCTCCCATGCTCTAGTTATTCTGATATGGAAAAACTAGCTGAAATGCCCAACCAGTCTCTAAATCAGTGACACTTTTTCATTAAGCCTAAAGTCACTTTACAATTGCTACAGTCATACTAAATACACTTCTTTGTTTGGAGTTTAAAAGATATTTCCACCAGCTAGATTACAAGGACCTAGAACTCCCATTCTTGTTTATGTAAGAGTGGCTTCATCAGATTAAATGCCGTTCTCTGGAATAACATAAAATAGGAATAATTTACTCATAAGATTCTTACGTAAACCATCTTTATTTACAAAATACTATCTTAAGAATTATTGTTTCATTGAGCTTCAATTGGAGCCAAAGTATAGTCAATTACTGAACTAAAAGCAGTTACTTAAAAACTAAAAATGAGAGATAAGTCAAATTACATTTGAAGAGAGAGCAACAGCATGAGGTTTCTTGTTTTGTTCTGGATGTTGAGTAACAGGCTCATTTGCAGGTGGAAGGAACCCTTCAGGCAACTCACTTGTACTTTCAGAATGGGGGTGAAGAGGGCTGAATTCCAGCTCTTGGGGGAAGATTTTGTGAGGAAAACCCCCTCCCTGCATAGACACTTCGCATTGGAAATGGAGTGGGTGGCGGGTCAGGTGGAAAATAATCTCCAGGTTCCCAGACAAGTTTCCTGGGAGAGGTGGAGGAAAAAAAAGGTCCTCTTCTCATGAACTGACTCCTTGGGTCAACTGGAAACAAGGCACCTCTGACTGGAGGGAAAGGTGCCAACACAGAGCCAGAGCCAGTTGCTTGGTTTTCAGCATGGAGAGGTGAATCAGGCACATCAGAGTCCAAAGGAGGCATATTAGGAATTCTGTGTTCTGCTGGTCCCGATGCTCTACCACAATTTGAGTAAAACCTATCTTGCCTTTGTAGAGGAAGACGTGCATCAGAAGAATATGGTTGGCCTGGCGGAGGGATCATCAGCCTGCTGGCCTGTTCCCCTGGAGGAGAGAGGGGCCCAGTCTGAGAAGGTGCTCTCTGAAAATCAGTGAACTTATGACAGCTGGCTTCTCTTCCTTTACTGCTAGTCGCATGGTCCAGAGGATTCTCCAGGGCCCCTTGACCCTCTTCCTCCTCCCACTGGAGTGAAAGGTGAGAGTGTGAGTGGACCACTCGTTTCAAAATGAGGAGGTCTCCTTTCAGATGAAGGGTGACCTATTGGTGAGGGCCCATTTGGAGAAGGCTTTCTGCCCATTGCTGAGTTGGAAACATCCAGTGCATCATAGGGATCTTTTTCTACAAGTTCAAATCTAAGCTCCTTCTCAGTTAATTTCTGTCTGTTGCGTGCATTTTGTTTCCTGAAATAACTGAGGTTTCTTTCAGCAATCCGAGCTGCCAACTCAGTCTGCAGACTTTTAAGGTGTTCTGTAAGGTCTTCCGTGGTTTTCTCCACTTCAGATGAGAAAGTACATTTTTGATTTCTTCCTCCTTCCAAGATTTCTAAGGAGGCCTTTAGCTTATCACCATAAACCAGGTTCCTCAAAGCTCCTTTGGACTCATCCTCCAAGTGAGCACCAATTTCGGGTTCACTCGTCTTTCCCAGTTCCAGGTGACCACCATCCCTTTGGGCTCCCAGGCTTGGAGAAGATCTATCCTTCATCTTCAGCAAGCATTCACTCAGAGACTCCATGTGATTTTCTGTGTCCCTTAGAACTTGTTCTCCAGCTACTTTAGAGTCCTCTAATATGATTTTTGCTTTATATTGGACACCTCCTTGTTGCCTCTGTGCTTCAGCTTCTCCTTGTATTGTTGGTCTCTGCGTTGGCGGAAGTAGGGATCCTTCATTCAAAACCTCTTTGATTGCCAGCTTCAGTTCTTCCTCATTCACTTGAAAGAGTCTCCAGTTTGTTTTAGCTTCAGCTATTTGTGATCTGAGGGATTCAGATTCACCTTGGAGGGACTGTATCCTTCTTGATAGATGCGCCATCGTTTCATCCTGTTGACCATGTTGAGCCTTCTGTGCTTTGAGCTCTTCTTCTAGAAAGAGCATTTCAACGCCATGGCTGGATTCGGGCCTATGCAGCTTTTCGTCGGTTGCCTCCAGCTGTTGTGCTTCTCTTGAACCCTTCTCAAACCTGCAATCCTTTAAAGATGATTCTAAGCCTTCATGTTCTTTTTCAACAAGGCTCACTTTTTCAAGAAGTCCACATTTTGCCTCAATAAGTCCAGCAAGATTTAGAGCCAGCCTTTTTTCTCTTCCCACGTAAAGCCTGCTACGAACCGACTGAAAACCTCTCCAGAAAAGTGAGAGAACAGCAAAAAATCCAAGAGCTGTACACATCACCAACTCCCAAGGAAAGCCATAAGGAAGATGGCCTGGCTTCATGTCTTCGGACAATGCTGCCACAACCCTGGGTGCTTCTTCCAGAACCACCCACTAGGATGGCTGAGAGGCAGCCCTTGGCTCCTCCATCACGCCAAGACAGCTTTGGCTCTTGCCACCACAACCACAGCCTGCCCAGGCAGGCCAACACAGGCTGTGGACACTCAGGTGTTTGGTCAGGAACTCCAACCTGCACCAGGCAACGGAGCAGACCACTGTGATCCCCTTCAGGGGCTGAGCGTATGGTGGGTGGTGGGCGTATGGCGGTGGGAGCCATGATCAAAGGCTCCCAGGAGCCTTGTTGTGCTCAACTGCCCATCAGGGGAGTCTTGTCCGCTTCCCTACCCAGTGCATCCTCATGTGCCACAGGTTTCGGTCCCTCCCACTCCAGCCAGAGAGAATTCCTCTCCATGCCACCCACCCCTTGATTTGGTTTAGGCCAGGCCAAGGCGGGGTTAGTAGGAAGATTCCATCCAGTCATAATAACATTCAGTTTGATGTCACTCAAATTCTAAAGCTGACTAAACTGGTTCAAACAGCTTTTATGGCCTCTATTGGTCTTTGTGTCCCTTGCCTTTTGTTTGAGTGACTCAGTCCTTTCCCTGCCCTTGTGCTCTCCCTATTTCCTACCTTCCTTGCTTCCTTCCTCCCTTCCTGGGTTTTCCCCTTTTCTTCTTCCTTCTTTTCTACCTCCCTGCATCCCTCCAACTTTGCCTTCCTCCCTTCCAACTTTCTCTCTCCCTTCCCTCCCTTTTCTTTTCTTGCAAGTGTTTGGGGTGAAAGTCCATGGCAGGCCAGCCCCAAGCTAGGCAAGGTCACTGCCACTGAGCTACAACATCCCCAGACCTGCTGCCACTTCCTATGCAAGTAACTTGAATTATCTCTAAGGAGAAACTCTCACATTAGTCTACTTTCAAAGTAATTTCAGAAGAGTTGCTAACATGGGCATAAATCAGTTATGACAAGTCATTTTTGAAAAGCACGGCACAGCTAATGTTCCTCCAAAGAAGGAGTGGAAAACTTAATTGGTTTTCAGGTCAGCATTTCTAGACTAGTACAAACCCTCCTAATCCTGATCTCTCCTTAGTCCTATGATTTCTTTAAGTGTCCCCTTTGCTCCTGTTCATGGAGTCATGTGTACAGAAATTATACCTGGTTCTATTGAACTCTACTTAATTCTTTCTCACCTCTGTGCTCCTTTGGCCAAGTCACTCCTCAACACTTACTGTAACCCTTTCAATTTTTTTGTCCATTTTCATTTAAAAAACTCTTTCAAAAATTGAACCATTTCGCATGCAGACACAGTCTTCTTGATCTGCTATTAATCCCCCACTACTGACATTGTAAGTTATTGAAATGTACACTTCCGGACCGTTTTCAGATTTTTGATTCCTGTATATCTATCTGTCTATCTATTTACAAACATAACATGGTATTCTGAAAGAATCGTTCTGCTTTTGGAGCTCTACATTGTGTTTTCCAGAAGCAGGCCTATTACACAGAGATGAATCCACGTTACCTAGATTGAGTTCAAACCGGAATGTGCACTCTGATTCCCATTATATTGTTCTACCTACTGATGGACAGTTCAGTTATATCCAGACCTCACCACCTCCCCCATTGAGTAAAACCCTTGTGAAGAGACATGTAGATGCCTTTATGAACATATTGATAATTTTTCATGGCAGTGTTTTCCAAAAACCAGTTAGTAAAATCAATTGATTCCTTTGCAGCCTGAAATTACCTTCATTCCAGTTTACTGGTATAAGAACCGCAGTATATCAGCAACCATTCTCCAATAGTAGTTCAGGCAGAAGTCATTCTAGATAACAAGCAGTGCCGGATCCTCCATGTATTTTACACAGCCCATGACGGGGGACATCCGTCCATTCGTTTAGAACAACTGATGTTTTATGCTGGCAATTTAGGTTTATTTAAAGGAGTGATTAGAAAACAGGTGAGACAGACTGATTAGATTCAGTATGTATGTTGGCTTTGTTTTTCTAGGCCTGAAGTTTTCACATTTCAATTAATTGTAGGTTAAGTATCAGGCAGATTCTTCACTGGGCTTCAAATGTGATAAAGTTGCTTCTTATTTTTAAGAAGGCCGTTGCAATCCTGCATTTATTTTACACCTCAGTGCTTGTTTTACACACAAGCACACACACCCACACACCACACACATCAACACACACACAAACACATAATTAGAGCACATTTAACACTCAAATAAAGCTTTACCTACTGATTCATAACTAGGGTATTTTTTTAATAAGTATTGTGTCTTGGTCTCTACTGGGGAAACATGGTTCAATGTGAGTTCTCCGGTTTGTTGTAGGGCAGTGAACGTTCACTTGTTGGCAATGATATAGAAATGGGGAGTAAGAGTTTAAAAGTTTTTACAGTAGGTAGGCAGAGTCAGAGTATGGAATCTAAGAATAAGAAATTGGGGAATTTCCTCTTTGTTTCTTCATTTCAACCTCCTAATAATTCATGTATATTTTCCAAAAGTCTCCCAGAAAACAAGGACTAGGTCAATCCACATATCAGTGAACCATAGCAGAATGCGACTCTGAATTTCATACAAACAGTCATAAAATCAAAAAGACAGGTGCTGGGGTTTTGGCTCAGCACTAGAGTGCTGGCTTCACACTTTCAAAGGTCCTGAGTTGGATCCCCAACACCATACGTGAAAGGAATGAATGAACCAATGCATGAGTGTATGATGAATGAATTAAAGGTATAAGGAGGAGGAGGAAGAGGAGGAGGAGGAGGAGAAATAGAAGAAGATGATGAGAAATTTGACAGAAGGGAAAAAGGGGAGGAGAGTGAGTTTAAAGTGTGGTTTCCAATTCCCAAACGTTAAATTACAGCAGACGGGATAGAGAGAGAAGATGGGAGGGCAGGAGAGGGGGGATAGTAGAGGCTAGAAAAGGTAGCAGAATACAACAGTTACTAACATGGCATTTTGTAAAAACGTGGATGTGTAAACAATGTGATTGTGCAATCTGTATATGGGGTCAAATTGGGAGTTCATAACTCACTTGAATCTAATGTAGGAAATATGGTATCTCAAGAGCTATGTAAGGTTTTAAGCAACCAATATAAAAAAGAGGTCTTCATTTTTCTTTGTAGTTGAGATCTCCTGTTTCCTTGACATGTTTAGTTGTGTTCTCTCCTTTAGTCCTCCCAGGCTCTAGTTATTCTGATATGGAAAAACTAGCTGAAATGCCCAACCAGTCTCTAAATCAGTGACACTTTTTCATTAAGCCTAAAGTCACTTTACAATTGCTACAGTCATACTAAATACACTTCTTTGTTTGGAGTTTAAAAGATATTTCCACCAGCTAGATTACAAGGACCTAGAACTCCCATTCTTGTTTATGTAAGAGTGGCTTCATCAGATTAAATGCCGTTCTCTGGAATAACATAAAATAGGAATAATTTACTCATAAGATTCTTACGTAAACCATCTTTATTTACAAAATACTATCTTAAGAATTATTGTTTCATTGAGCTTCAATTGGAGCCAAAGTATAGTCAATTACTGAACTAAAAGCAGTTACTTAAAAACTAAAAATGAGAGATAAGTCAAATTACATTTGAAGAGAGAGCAACAGCATGAGGTTTCTTGTTTTGTTCTGGATGTTGAGTAACAGGCTCATTTGCAGGTGGAAGGAACCCTTCAGGCAACTCACTTGTACTTTCAGAATGGGGGTGAAGAGGGCTGAATTCCAGCTCTTGGGGGAAGATTTTGTGAGGAAAACCCCCTCCCTGCATAGACACTTCGCATTGGAAATGGAGTGGGTGGCGGGTCAGGTGGAAAATAATCTCCAGGTTCCCAGACAAGTTTCCTGGGAGAGGTGGAGGAAAAAAAAGGTCCTCTTCTCATGAACTGACTCCTTGGGTCAACTGGAAACAAGGCACCTCTGACTGGAGGGAAAGGTGCCAACACAGAGCCAGAGCCAGTTGCTTGGTTTTCAGCATGGAGAGGTGAATCAGGCACATCAGAGTCCAAAGGAGGCATATTAGGAATTCTGTGTTCTGCTGGTCCCGATGCTCTACCACAATTTGAGTAAAACCTATCTTGCCTTTGTAGAGGAAGACGTGCATCAGAAGAATATGGTTGGCCTGGCGGAGGGATCATCAGCCTGCTGGCCTGTTCCCCTGGAGGAGAGAGGGGCCCAGTCTGAGAAGGTGCTCTCTGAAAATCAGTGAACTTATGACAGCTGGCTTCTCTTCCTTTACTGCTAGTCGCATGGTCCAGAGGATTCTCCAGGGCCCCTTGACCCTCTTCCTCCTCCCACTGGAGTGAAAGGTGAGAGTGTGAGTGGACCACTCGTTTCAAAATGAGGAGGTCTCCTTTCAGATGAAGGGTGACCTATTGGTGAGGGCCCATTTGGAGAAGGCTTTCTGCCCATTGCTGAGTTGGAAACATCCAGTGCATCATAGGGATCTTTTTCTACAAGTTCAAATCTAAGCTCCTTCTCAGTTAATTTCTGTCTGTTGCGTGCATTTTGTTTCCTGAAATAACTGAGGTTTCTTTCAGCAATCCGAGCTGCCAACTCAGTCTGCATACTTTTAAGGTGTTCTGTAAGGTCTTCCGTGGTTTTCTCCACTTCAGATGAGAAAGTACATTTTTGATTTCTTCCTCCTTCCAAGATTTCTAAGGAGGCCTTTAGCTTATCACCATAAACCAGGTTCCTCAAAGCTCCTTTGGACTCATCCTCCAAGTGAGCACCAATTTCGGGTTCACTCGTCTTTCCCAGTTCCAGGTGACCACCATCCCTTTGGGCTCCCAGGCTTGGAGAAGATCTATCCTTCATCTTCAGCAAGCATTCACTCAGAGACTCCATGTGATTTTCTGTGTCCCTTAGAACTTGTTCTCCAGCTACTTTAGAGTCCTCTAATATGATTTTTGCTTTATATTGGACACCTCCTTGTTGCCTCTGTGCTTCAGCTTCTCCTTGTATTGTTGGTCTCTGCGTTGGCGGAAGTAGGGATCCTTCATTCAAAACCTCTTTGATTGCCAGCTTCAGTTCTTCCTCATTCACTTGAAAGAGTCTCCAGTTTGTTTTAGCTTCAGCTATTTGTGATCTGAGGGATTCAGATTCACCTTGGAGGGACTGTATCCTTCTTGATAGATGCGCCATCGTTTCATCCTGTTGACCATGTTGAGCCTTCTGTGCTTTGAGCTCTTCTTCTAGAAAGAGCATTTCAACGCCATGGCTGGATTCGGGCCTATGCAGCTTTTCGTCGGTTGCCTCCAGCTGTTGTGCTTCTCTTGAACCCTTCTCAAACCTGCAATCCTTTAAAGATGATTCTAAGCCTTCATGTTCTTTTTCAACAAGGCTCACTTTTTCAAGAAGTCCACATTTTGCCTCAATAAGTCCAGCAAGATTTAGAGCCAGCCTTTTTTCTCTTCCCACGTAAAGCCTGCTACGAACCGACTGAAAACCTCTCCAGAAAAGTGAGAGAACAGCAAAAAATCCAAGAGCTGTACACATCACCAACTCCCAAGGAAAGCCATAAGGAAGATGGCCTGGCTTCATGTCTTCGGACAATGCTGCCACAACCCTGGGTGCTTCTTCCAGAACCACCCACTAGGATGGCTGAGAGGCAGCCCTTGGCTCCTCCATCACGCCAAGACAGCTTTGGCTCTTGCCACCACAACCACAGCCTGCCCAGGCAGGCCAACACAGGCTGTGGACACTCAGGTGTTTGGTCAGGAACTCCAACCTGCACCAGGCAACGGAGCAGACCACTGTGATCCCCTTCAGGGGCTGAGCGTATGGTGGGTGGTGGGCGTATGGCGGTGGGAGCCATGATCAAAGGCTCCCAGGAGCCTTGTTGTGCTCAACTGCCCATCAGGGGAGTCTTGTCCGCTTCCCTACCCAGTGCATCCTCATGTGCCACAGGTTTCGGTCCCTCCCACTCCAGCCAGAGAGAATTCCTCTCCATGCCACCCACCCCTTGATTTGGTTTAGGCCAGGCCAAGGCGGGGTTAGTAGGAAGATTCCATCCAGTCATAATAACATTCAGTTTGATGTCACTCAAATTCTAAAGCTGACTAAACTGGTTCAAACAGCTTTTATGGCCTCTATTGGTCTTTGTGTCCCTTGCCTTTTGTTTGAGTGACTCAGTCCTTTCCCTGCCCTTGTGCTCTCCCTATTTCCTACCTTCCTTGCTTCCTTCCTCCCTTCCTGGGTTTTCCCCTTTTCTTCTTCCTTCTTTTCTACCTCCCTGCATCCCTCCAACTTTGCCTTCCTCCCTTCCAACTTTCTCTCTCCCTTCCCTCCCTTTTCTTTTCTTGCAAGTGTTTGGGGTGAAAGTCCATGGCAGGCCAGCCCCAAGCTAGGCAAGGTCACTGCCACTGAGCTACAACATCCCCAGACCTGCTGCCACTTCCTATGCAAGTAACTTGAATTATCTCTAAGGAGAAACTCTCACATTAGTCTACTTTCAAAGTAATTTCAGAAGAGTTGCTAACATGGGCATAAATCAGTTATGACAAGTCATTTTTGAAAAGCACGGCACAGCTAATGTTCCTCCAAAGAAGGAGTGGAAAACTTAATTGGTTTTCAGGTCAGCATTTCTAGACTAGTACAAACCCTCCTAATCCTGATCTCTCCTTAGTCCTATGATTTCTTTAAGTGTCCCCTTTGCTCCTGTTCATGGAGTCATGTGTACAGAAATTATACCTGGTTCTATTGAACTCTACTTAATTCTTTCTCACCTCTGTGCTTTTTTGGCCAAGTCACTCCTCAACACTTACTGTAACCCTTTCAATTTTTTTGTCCATTTTCATTTAAAAAACTCTTTCAAAAATTGAACCATTTCGCATGCAGACACAGTCTTCTTGATCTGCTATTAATCCCCCACTACTGACATTGTAAGTTATTGAAATGTACACTTCCGGACCGTTTTCAGATTTTTGATTCCTGTATATCTATCTGTCTATCTATTTACAAACATAACATGGTATTCTGAAAGAATCGTTCTGCTTTTGGAGCTCTACATTGTGTTTTCCAGAAGCAGGCCTATTACACAGAGATGAATCCACGTTACCTAGATTGAGTTCAAACCGGAATGTGCACTCTGATTCCCATTATATTGTTCTACCTACTGATGGACAGTTCAGTTATATCCAGACCTCACCACCTCCCCCATTGAGTAAAACCCTTGTGAAGAGACATGTAGATGCCTTTATGAACATATTGATAATTTTTCATGGCAGTGTTTTCCAAAAACCAGTTAGTAAAATCAATTGATTCCTTTGCAGCCTGAAATTACCTTCATTCCAGTTTACTGGTATAAGAACCGCAGTATATCAGCAACCATTCTCCAATAGTAGTTCAGGCAGAAGTCATTCTAGATAACAAGCAGTGCCGGATCCTCCATGTATTTTACACAGCCCATGACGGGGGACATCCGTCCATTCGTTTAGAACAACTGATGTTTTATGCTGGCAATTTAGCTTTATTTAAAGGAGTGTTTAGAAAACAGGTGAGACAGACTGATTAGATTCAGTATGTATGTTGGCTTTGTTTTTCTAGGCCTGAAGTTTTCACATTTCAATTAATTGTAGGTTAAGTATCAGGCAGATTCTTCACTGGGCTTCAAATGTGATAAAGTTGCTTCTTATTTTTAAGAAGGCCGTTGCAATCCTGCATTTATTTTACACCTCAGTGCTTGTTTTACACACAAGCACACACACCCACACACCACACACATCAACACACACACAAACACATAATTAGAGCACATTTAACACTCAAATAAAGCTTTACCTACTGATTCATAACTAGGGTATTTTTTTAATAAGTATTGTGTCTTGGTCTCTACTGGGGAAACATGGTTCAATGTGAGTTCTCCGGTTTGTTGTAGGGCAGTGAACGTTCACTTGTTGGCAATGATATAGAAATGGGGAGTAAGAGTTTAAAAGTTTTTACAGTAGGTAGGCAGAGTCAGAGTATGGAATCTAAGAATAAGAAATTGGGGAATTTCCTCTTTGTTTCTTCATTTCAACCTCCTAATAATTCATGTATATTTTCCAAAAGTCTCCCAGAAAACAAGGACTAGGTCAATCCACATATCAGTGAACCATAGCAGAATGCGACTCTGAATTTCATACAAACAGTCATAAAATCAAAAAGACAGGTGCTGGGGTTTTGGCTCAGCACTAGAGTGCTGGCTTCACACTTTCAAAGGTCCTGAGTTGGATCCCCAACACCATACGTGAAAGGAATGAATGAACCAATGCATGAGTGTATGATGAATGAATTAAAGGTATAAGGAGGAGGAGGAAGAGGAGGAGGAGGAGGAGAAATAGAAGAAGATGATGAGAAATTTGACAGAAGGGAAAAAGGGGAGGAGAGTGAGTTTAAAGTGTGGTTTCCAATTCCCAAACGTTAAATTACAGCAGACGGGATAGAGAGAGAAGATGGGAGGGCAGGAGAGGGGGGATAGTAGAGGCTAGAAAAGGTAGCAGAATACAACAGTTACTAACATGGCATTTTGTAAAAACGTGGATGTGTAAACAATGTGATTGTGCAATCTGTATATGGGGTCAAAATGGGAGTTCATAACTCACTTGAATCTAATGTAGGAAATATGGTATCTCAAGAGCTATGTAAGGTTTTAAGCAACCAATATAAAAAAGAGGTCTTCATTTTTCTTTGTAGTTGAGATCTCCTGTTTCCTTGACATGTTTAGTTGTGTTCTCTCCTTTAGTCCTCCCAGGCTCTAGTTATTCTGATATGGAAAAACTAGCTGAAATGCCCAACCAGTCTCTAAATCAGTGACACTTTTTCATTAAGCCTAAAGTCACTTTACAATTGCTACAGTCATACTAAATACACTTCTTTGTTTGGAGTTTAAAAGATATTTCCACCAGCTAGATTACAAGGACCTAGAACTCCCATTCTTGTTTATGTAAGAGTGGCTTCATCAGATTAAATGCCGTTCTCTGGAATAACATAAAATAGGAATAATTTACTCATAAGATTCTTACGTAAACCATCTTTATTTACAAAATACTATCTTAAGAATTATTGTTTCATTGAGCTTCAATTGGAGCCAAAGTATAGTCAATTACTGAACTAAAAGCAGTTACTTAAAAACTAAAAATGAGAGATAAGTCAAATTACATTTGAAGAGAGAGCAACAGCATGAGGTTTCTTGTTTGGTTCTGGATGTTGAGTAACAGGCTCATTTGCAGGTGGAAGGAACCCTTCAGGCAACTCACTTGTACTTTCAGAATGGGGGTGAAGAGGGCTGAATTCCAGCTCTTGGGGGAAGATTTTGTGAGGAAAACCCCCTCCCTGCATAGACACTTCGCATTGGAAATGGAGTGGGTGGCGGGTCAGGTGGAAAATAATCTCCAGGTTCCCAGACAAGTTTCCTGGGAGAGGTGGAGGAAAAAAAAGGTCCTCTTCTCATGAACTGACTCCTTGGGTCAACTGGAAACAAGGCACCTCTGACTGGAGGGAAAGGTGCCAACACAGAGCCAGAGCCAGTTGCTTGGTTTTCAGCATGGAGAGGTGAATCAGGCACATCAGAGTCCAAAGGAGGCATATTAGGAATTCTGTGTTCTGCTGGTCCCGATGCTCTACCACAATTTGAGTAAAACCTATCTTGCCTTTGTAGAGGAAGACGTGCATCAGAAGAATATGGTTGGCCTGGCGGAGGGATCATCAGCCTGCTGGCCTGTTCCCCTGGAGGAGAGAGGGGCCCAGTCTGAGAAGGTGCTCTCTGAAAATCAGTGAACTTATGACAGCTGGCTTCTCTTCCTTTACTGCTAGTCGCATGGTCCAGAGGATTCTCCAGGGCCCCTTGACCCTCTTCCTCCTCCCACTGGAGTGAAAGGTGAGAGTGTGAGTGGACCACTCGTTTCAAAATGAGGAGGTCTCCTTTCAGATGAAGGGTGACCTATTGGTGAGGGCCCATTTGGAGAAGGCTTTCTGCCCATTGCTGAGTTGGAAACATCCAGTGCATCATAGGGATCTTTTTCTACAAGTTCAAATCTAAGCTCCTTCTCAGTTAATTTCTGTCTGTTGCGTGCATTTTGTTTCCTGAAATAACTGAGGTTTCTTTCAGCAATCCGAGCTGCCAACTCAGTCTGCATACTTTTAAGGTGTTCTGTAAGGTCTTCCGTGGTTTTCTCCACTTCAGATGAGAAAGTACATTTTTGATTTCTTCCTCCTTCCAAGATTTCTAAGGAGGCCTTTAGCTTATCACCATAAACCAGGTTCCTCAAAGCTCCTTTGGACTCATCCTCCAAGTGAGCACCAATTTCGGGTTCACTCGTCTTTCCCAGTTCCAGGTGACCACCATCCCTTTGGGCTCCCAGGCTTGGAGAAGATCTATCCTTCATCTTCAGCAAGCATTCACTCAGAGACTCCATGTGATTTTCTGTGTCCCTTAGAACTTGTTCTCCAGCTACTTTAGAGTCCTCTAATATGATTTTTGCTTTATATTGGACACCTCCTTGTTGCCTCTGTGCTTCAGCTTCTCCTTGTATTGTTGGTCTCTGCGTTGGCGGAAGTAGGGATCCTTCATTCAAAACCTCTTTGATTGCCAGCTTCAGTTCTTCCTCATTCACTTGAAAGAGTCTCCAGTTTGTTTTAGCTTCAGCTATTTGTGATCTGAGGGATTCAGATTCACCTTGGAGGGACTGTATCCTTCTTGATAGATGCGCCATCGTTTCATCCTGTTGACCATGTTGAGCCTTCTGTGCTTTGAGCTCTTCTTCTAGAAAGAGCATTTCAACGCCATGGCTGGATTCGGGCCTATGCAGCTTTTCGTCGGTTGCCTCCAGCTGTTGTGCTTCTCTTGAACCCTTCTCAAACCTGCAATCCTTTAAAGATGATTCTAAGCCTTCATGTTCTTTTTCAACAAGGCTCACTTTTTCAAGAAGTCCACATTTTGCCTCAATAAGTCCAGCAAGATTTAGAGCCAGCCTTTTTTCTCTTCCCACGTAAAGCCTGCTACGAACCGACTGAAAACCTCTCCAGAAAAGTGAGAGAACAGCAAAAAATCCAAGAGCTGTACACATCACCAACTCCCAAGGAAAGCCATAAGGAAGATGGCC
This sequence comes from Callospermophilus lateralis, assembly GCF_048772815.1. Lineage (NCBI taxonomy): Eukaryota > Metazoa > Chordata > Mammalia > Rodentia > Sciuridae > Callospermophilus > Callospermophilus lateralis. The sequence goes on from NW_027513414.1 coordinate 80,605, forward strand.
TGGCTTCATGTCTTCGGACAATGCTGCCACAACCCTGGGTGCTTCTTCCAGAACCACCCACTAGGATGGCTGAGAGGCAGCCCTTGGCTCCTCCATCACGCCAAGACAGCTTTGGCTCTTGCCACCACAACCACAGCCTGCCCAGGCAGGCCAACACAGGCTGTGGACACTCAGGTGTTTGGTCAGGAACTCCAACCTGCACCAGGCAACGGAGCAGACCACTGTGATCCCCTTCAGGGGCTGAGCGTATGGTGGGTGGTGGGCGTATGGCGGTGGGAGCCATGATCAAAGGCTCCCAGGAGCCTTGTTGTGCTCAACTGCCCATCAGGGGAGTCTTGTCCGCTTCCCTACCCAGTGCATCCTCATGTGCCACAGGTTTCGGTCCCTCCCACTCCAGCCAGAGAGAATTCCTCTCCATGCCACCCACCCCTTGATTTGGTTTAGGCCAGGCCAAGGCGGGGTTAGTAGGAAGATTCCATCCAGTCATAATAACATTCAGTTTGATGTCACTCAAATTCTAAAGCTGACTAAACAAGCAGATAACAAGCAGATAACAAGCAGTGCCGGATCCTCCATGTATTTTACACAGCCCATGACGGGGGACATCCGTCCATTCGTTTAGAACAACTGATGTTTTATGCTGGCAATTTAGGTTTATTTAAAGGAGTGATTAGAAAACAGGTGAGACAGACTGATTAGATTCAGTATGTATGTTGGCTTTGTTTTTCTAGGCCTGAAGTTTTCACATTTCAATTAATTGTAGGTTAAGTATCAGGCAGATTCTTCACTGGGCTTCAAATGTGATAAAGTTGCTTCTTATTTTTAAGAAGGCCGTTGCAATCCTGCATTTATTTTACACCTCAGTGCTTGTTTTACACACAAGCACACACACCCACACACCACACACATCAACACACACACAAACACATAATTAGAGCACATTTAACACTCAAATAAAGCTTTACCTACTGATTCATAACTAGGGTATTTTTTTAATAAGTATTGTGTCTTGGTCTCTACTGGGGAAACATGGTTCAATGTGAGTTCTCCGGTTTGTTGTAGGGCAGTGAACGTTCACTTGTTGGCAATGATATAGAAATGGGGAGTAAGAGTTTAAAAGTTTTTACAGTAGGTAGGCAGAGTCAGAGTATGGAATCTAAGAATAAGAAATTGGGGAATTTCCTCTTTGTTTCTTCATTTCAACCTCCTAATAATTCATGTATATTTTCCAAAAGTCTCCCAGAAAACAAGGACTAGGTCAATCAACATATCAGTGAACCATAGCAGAATGCGACTCTGAATTTCATATAAACAGTCATAAAATCAAAAAGACAGGTGCTGGGGTTTTGGCTCAGCACTAGAGTGCTGGCTTCACACTTTCAAAGGTCCTGAGTTGGATCCCCAACACCATACGTGAAAGGAATGAATGAACCAATGCGTGAGTGTATGATGAATGAATTAAAGGTATAAGGAGGAGGAGGAAGAGGAGGAGGAGGAGGAGAAATAGAAGAAGATGATGAGAAATTTGACAGAAGGGAAAAAGGGGAGGAGAGTGAGTTTAAAGTGTGGTTTCCAATTCCCAAACGTTAAATTACAGCAGACGGGATAGAGAGAGAAGATGGGAGGGCAGGAGAGGGGGGATAGTAGAGGCTAGAAAAGGTAGCAGAATACAACAGTTACTAACATAGCATTTTGTAAAAACGTGGATGTGTAAACCATGTGATTGTGCAATCTGTATATGGGGTCAAAATGGGAGTTCATAACTCACTTGAATCTAATGTAGGAAATATGGTATCTCAAGAGCTATGTAAGGTTTTAAGCAACCAATATAAAAAAGAGGTCTTCATTTTTCTTTGTAGTTGAGATCTCCTGTTTCCTTGACATGTTTAGTTGTGTTCTCTCCTTTAGTCCTCCCATGCTCTAGTTATTCTGATATGGAAAAACTAGCTGAAATGCCCAACCAGTCTCTAAATCAGTGACACTTTTTCATTAAGCCTAAAGTCACTTTACAATTGCTACAGTCATACTAAATACACTTCTTTGTTTGGAGTTTAAAAGATATTTCCACCAGCTAGATTACAAGGACCTAGAACTCCCATTCTTGTTTATGTAAGAGTGGCTTCATCAGATTAAATGCCGTTCTCTGGAATAACATAAAATAGGAATAATTTACTCATAAGATTCTTACGTAAACCATCTTTATTTACAAAATACTATCTTAAGAATTATTGTTTCATTGAGCTTCAATTGGAGCCAAAGTATAGTCAATTACTGAACTAAAAGCAGTTACTTAAAAACTAAAAATGAGAGATAAGTCAAATTACATTTGAAGAGAGAGCAACAGCATGAGGTTTCTTGTTTGGTTCTGGATGTTGAGTAACAGGCTCATTTGCAGGTGGAAGGAACCCTTCAGGCAACTCACTTGTACTTTCAGAATGGGGGTGAAGAGGGCTGAATTCCAGCTCTTGGGGGAAGATTTTGTGAGGAAAACCCCCTCCCTGCATAGACACTTCGCATTGGAAATGGAGTGGGTGGCGGGTCAGGTGGAAAATAATCTCCAGGTTCCCAGACAAGTTTCCTGGGAGAGGTGGAGGGAAAAAAAGGTCCTCTTCTCATGAACTGACTCCTTGGGTCAACTGGAAACAAGGCACCTCTGACTGGAGGGAAAGGTGCCAACACAGAGCCAGAGCCAGTTGCTTGGTTTTCAGCATGGAGAGGTGAATCAGGCACATCAGAGTCCAAAGGAGGCATATTAGGAATTCTGTGTTCTGCTGGTCCCGATGCTCTACCACAATTTGAGTAAAACCTATCTTGCCTTTGTAGAGGAAGACGTGCATCAGAAGAATATGGTTGGCCTGGCGGAGGGATCATCAGCCTGCTGGCCTGTTCCCCTGGAGGAGAGAGGGGCCCAGTCTGAGAAGGTGCTCTCTGAAAATCAGTGAACTTATGACAGCTGGCTTCTCTTCCTTTACTGCTAGTCGCATGGTCCAGAGGATTCTCCAGGGCCCCTTGACCCTCTTCCTCCTCCCACTGGAGTGAAAGGTGAGAGTGTGAGTGGACCACTCTTTTCAAAATGAGGAGGTCTCCTTTCAGATGAAGGGTGACCTATTGGTGAGGGCCCATTTGGAGAAGGCTTTCTGCCCATTGCTGAGTTGGAAACATCCAGTGCATCATAGGGATCTTTTTCTACAAGTTCAAATCTAAGCTCCTTCTCAGTTAATTTCTGTCTGTTGCGTGCATTTTGTTTCCTGAAATAACTGAGGTTTCTTTCAGCAATCCGAGCTGCCAACTCACTAGCATCTGCTTCTTTCTCGGAGGAAGTAATCTTCCCCAGACAGGAACGAATGGTACTCTGCAATTGTTCTTCAAGATATTGGGCTCTCTTTCTGTAGGTCTCCAGCTCTTTTATTGTATGGCTCATCTTTTCTTCGACTTTGGAAAGTTTCTCCTTTTGCTCCACACGGCAGTTTTCCTCCACTCTTAATTTCCTGTGCAGTTTCATCATATTTTCTTGACAGCGTTCCATCATGACTTTAAAGTTCTTCTGTAGGGTCTCATTCTCACTTTGCAGCTGTGCATTTTCGGACTGCAAGGATGCCTGTTCAGTCTGCAGACTTTTAAGGTGTTCTGTAAGGTCTTCCGTGGTTTTCTCCACTTCAGATGAGAAAGTACATTTTTGATTTCTTCCTCCTTCCAAGATTTCTAAGGAGGCCTTTAGCTTATCACCATAAACCAGGTTCCTCAAAGCTCCTTTGGACTCATCCTCCAAGTGAGCACCAATTTCGGGTTCACTCGTCTTTCCCAGTTCCAGGTGACCACCATCCCTTTGGGCTCCCAGCTTTTCGTCGGTTGCCTCCAGCTGTTGTGCTTCTCTTGAACCCTTCTCAAACCTGCAATCCTTTAAAGATGATTCTAAGCCTTCATGTTCTTTTTCAACAAGGCTCACTTTTTCAAGAAGTCCACATTTTGCCTCAATAAGTCCAGCAAGATTTAGAGCCAGCCTTTTTTCTCTTCCCACGTAAAGCCTGCTACGAACCGACTGAAAACCTCTCCAGAAAAGTGAGAGAACAGCAAAAAATCCAAGAGCTGTACACATCACCAACTCCCAAGGAAAGCCATAAGGAAGATGGCCTGGCTTCATGTCTTCGGACAATGCTGCCACAACCCTGGGTGCTTCTTCCAGAACCACCCACTAGGATGGCTGAGAGGCAGCCCTTGGCTCCTCCATCACGCCAAGACAGCTTTGGCTCTTGCCACCACAACCACAGCCTGCCCAGGCAGGCCAACACAGGCTGTGGACACTCAGGTGTTTGGTCAGGAACTCCAACCTGCACCAGGCAACGGAGCAGACCACTGTGATCCCCTTCAGGGGCTGAGCGTATGGTGGGTGGTGGGCGTATGGCGGTGGGAGCCATGATCAAAGGCTCCCAGGAGCCTTGTTGTGCTCAACTGCCCATCAGGGGAGTCTTGTCCGCTTCCCTACCCAGTGCATCCTCATGTGCCACAGGTTTCGGTCCCTCCCACTCCAGCCAGAGAGAATTCCTCTCCATGCCACCCACCCCTTGATTTGGTTTAGGCCAGGCCAAGGCGGGGTTAGTAGGAAGATTCCATCCAGTCATAATAACATTCAGTTTGATGTCACTCAAATTCTAAAGCTGACTAAACTGGTTCAAACAGCTTTTATGGCCTCTATTGGTCTTTGTGTCCCTTGCCTTTTGTTTGAGTGACTCAGTCCTTTCCCTGCCCTTGTGCTCTCCCTATTTCCTACCTTCCTTGCTTCCTTCCTCCCTTCCTGGGTTTTCCCCTTTTCTTCTTCCTTCTTTTCTACCTCCCTGCATCCCTCCAACTTTGCCTTCCTCCCTTCCAACTTTCTCTCTCCCTTCCGTCCCTTTTCTTTTCTTGCAAGTGTTTGGGGTGAAAGTCCATGGCAGGCCAGCCCCAAGCTAGGCAAGGTCACTGCCACTGAGCTACAACATCCCCAGACCTGCTGCCACTTCCTATGCAAGTAACTTGAATTATCTCTAAGGAGAAACTCTCACATTAGTCTACTTTCAAAGTAATTTCAGAAGAGTTGCTAACATGGGCATAAATCAGTTATGACAAGTCATTTTTGAAAAGCACGGCACAGCTAATGTTCCTCCAAAGAAGGAGTGGAAAACTTAATTGGTTTTCAGGTCAGCATTTCTAGACTAGTACAAACCCTCCTAATCCTGATCTCTCCTTAGTCCTATGATTTCTTTAAGTGTCCCCTTTGCTCCTGTTCATGGAGTCATGTGTACAGAAATTATACCTGGTTCTATTGAACTCTACTTAATTCTTTCTCACCTCTGTGCTCCTTTGGCCAAGTCACTCCTCAACACTTACTGTAACCCTTTCAATTTTTTTGTCCATTTTCATTTAAAAAACTCTTTCAAAAATTGAACCATTTCGCATGCAGACACAGTCTTCTTGATCTGCTATTAATCCCCCACTACTGACATTGTAAGTTATTGAAATGTACACTTCCGGACCGTTTTCAGATTTTTGATTCCTGTATATCTATCTGTCTATCTATTTACAAACATAACATGGTATTCTGAAAGAATCGTTCTGCTTTTGGAGCTCTACATTGTGTTTTCCAGAAGCAGGCCTATTACACAGAGATGAATCCACGTTACCTAGATTGAGTTCAAACCGGAATGTGCACTCTGATTCCCATTATATTGTTCTACCTACTGATGGACAGTTCAGTTATATCCAGACCTCACCACCTCCCCCATTGAGTAAAACCCTTGTGAAGAGACATGTAGATGCCTTTATGAACATATTGATAATTTTTCATGGCAGTGTTTTCCAAAAACCAGTTAGTAAAATCAATTGATTCCTTTGCAGCCTGAAATTACCTTCATTCCAGTTTACTGGTATAAGAACCGCAGTATATCAGCAACCATTCTCCAATAGTAGTTCAGGCAGAAGTCATTCTAGATAACAAGCAGTGCCGGATCCTCCATGTATTTTACACAGCCCATGACGGGGGACATCCGTCCATTCGTTTAGAACAACTGATGTTTTATGCTGGCAATTTAGCTTTATTTAAAGGAGTGTTTAGAAAACAGGTGAGACAGACTGATTAGATTCAGTATGTATGTTGGCTTTGTTTTTCTAGGCCTGAAGTTTTCACATTTCAATTAATTGTAGGTTAAGTATCAGGCAGATTCTTCACTGGGCTTCAAATGTGATAAAGTTGCTTCTTATTTTTAAGAAGGCCGTTGCAATCCTGCATTTATTTTACACCTCAGTGCTTGTTTTACACACAAGCACACACACCCACACACCACACACATCAACACACACACAAACACATAATTAGAGCACATTTAACACTCAAATAAAGCTTTACCTACTGATTCATAACTAGGGTATTTTTTTAATAAGTATTGTGTCTTGGTCTCTACTGGGGAAACATGGTTCAATGTGAGTTCTCCGGTTTGTTGTAGGGCAGTGAACGTTCACTTGTTGGCAATGATATAGAAATGGGGAGTAAGAGTTTAAAAGTTTTTACAGTAGGTAGGCAGAGTCAGAGTATGGAATCTAAGAATAAGAAATTGGGGAATTTCCTCTTTGTTTCTTCATTTCAACCTCCTAATAATTCATGTATATTTTCCAAAAGTCTCCCAGAAAACAAGGACTAGGTCAATCCACATATCAGTGAACCATAGCAGAATGCGACTCTGAATTTCATATAAACAGTCATAAAATCAAAAAGACAGGTGCTGGGGTTTTGGCTCAGCACTAGAGTGCTGGCTTCACACTTTCAAAGGTCCTGAGTTGGATCCCCAACACCATACGTGAAAGGAATGAATGAACCAATGCATGAGTGTATGATGAATGAATTAAAGGTATAAGGAGGAGGAGGAAGAGGAGGAGGAGGAGGAGAAATAGAAGAAGATGATGAGAAATTTGACAGAAGGGAAAAAGGGGAGGAGAGTGAGTTTAAAGTGTGGTTTCCAATTCCCAAACGTTAAATTACAGCAGACGGGATAGAGAGAGAAGATGGGAGGGCAGGAGAGGGGGGATAGTAGAGGCTTGAAAAGGTAGCAGAATACAACAGTTACTAACATGGCATTTTGTAAAAACGTGGATGTGTAAACAATGTGATTGTGCAATCTGTATATGGGGTCAAAATGGGAGTTCATAACTCACTTGAATCTAATGTAGGAAATATGGTATCTCAAGAGCTATGTAAGGTTTTAAGCAACCAATATAAAAAAGAGGTCTTCATTTTTCTTTGTAGTTGAGATCTCCTGTTTCCTTGACATGTTTAGTTGTGTTCTCTCCTTTAGTCCTCCCAGGCTCTAGTTATTCTGATATGGAAAAACTAGCTGAAATGCCCAACCAGTCTCTAAATCAGTGACACTTTTTCATTAAGCCTAAAGTCACTTTACAATTGCTACAGTCATACTAAATACACTTCTTTGTTTGGAGTTTAAAAGATATTTCCACCAGCTAGATTACAAGGACGTAGAACTCCCATTCTTGTTTATGTAAGAGTGGCTTCATCAGATTAAATGCCGTTCTCTGGAATAACATAAAATAGGAATAATTTACTCATAAGATTCTTACGTAAACCATCTTTATTTACAAAATACTATCTTAAGAATTATTGTTTCATTGAGCTTCAATTGGAGCCAAAGTATAGTCAATTACTGAACTAAAAGCAGTTACTTAAAAACTAAAAATGAGAGATAAGTCAAATTACATTTGAAGAGAGAGCAACAGCATGAGGTTTCTTGTTTGGTTCTGGATGTTGAGTAACAGGCTCATTTGCAGGTGGAAGGAACCCTTCAGGCAACTCACTTGTACTTTCAGAATGGGGGTGAAGAGGGCTGAATTCCAGCTCTTGGGGGAAGATTTTGTGAGGAAAACCCCCTCCCTGCATAGACACTTCGCATTGGAAATGGAGTGGGTGGCGGGTCAGGTGGAAAATAATCTCCAGGTTCCCAGACAAGTTTCCTGGGAGAGGTGGAGGAAAAAAAAGGTCCTCTTCTCATGAACTGACTCCTTGGGTCAACTGGAAACAAGGCACCTCTGACTGGAGGGAAAGGTGCCAACACAGAGCCAGAGCCAGTTGCTTGGTTTTCAGCATGGAGAGGTGAATCAGGCACATCAGAGTCCAAAGGAGGCATATTAGGAATTCTGTGTTCTGCTGGTCCCGATGCTCTACCACAATTTGAGTAAAACCTATCTTGCCTTTGTAGAGGAAGACGTGCATCAGAAGAATATGGTTGGCCTGGCGGAGGGATCATCAGCCTGCTGGCCTGTTCCCCTGGAGGAGAGAGGGGCCCAGTCTGAGAAGGTGCTCTCTGAAAATCAGTGAACTTATGACAGCTGGCTTCTCTTCCTTTACTGCTAGTCGCATGGTCCAGAGGATTCTCCAGGGCCCCTTGACCCTCTTCCTCCTCCCACTGGAGTGAAAGGTGAGAGTGTGAGTGGACCACTCGTTTCAAAATGAGGAGGTCTCCTTTCAGATGAAGGGTGACCTATTGGTGAGGGCCCATTTGGAGAAGGCTTTCTGCCCATTGCTGAGTTGGAAACATCCAGTGCATCATAGGGATCTTTTTCTACAAGTTCAAATCTAAGCTCCTTCTCAGTTAATTTCTGTCTGTTGCGTGCATTTTGTTTCCTGAAATAACTGAGGTTTCTTTCAGCAATCCGAGCTGCCAACTCACTAGCATCTGCTTCTTTCTCGGAGGAAGTAATCTTCCCCAGACAGGAACGAATGGTACTCTGCAATTGTTCTTCAAGATATTGGGCTCTCTTTCTGTAGGTCTCCAGCTCTTTTATTGTATGGCTCATCTTTTCTTCGACTTTGGAAAGTTTCTCCTTTTGCTCCACACGGCAGTTTTCCTCCACTCTTAATTTCCTGTGCAGTTTCATCATATTTTCTTGACAGCGTTCCATCATGACTTTAAAGTTCTTCTGTAGGGTCTCATTCTCACTTTGCAGCTGTGCATTTTCGGACTGCAAGGATGCCTGTTCAGTCTGCAGACTTTTAAGGTGTTCTGTAAGGTCTTCCGTGGTTTTCTCCACTTCAGATGAGAAAGTACATTTTTGATTTCTTCCTCCTTCCAAGATTTCTAAGGAGGCCTTTAGCTTATCACCATAAACCAGGTTCCTCAAAGCTCCTTTGGACTCATCCTCCAAGTGAGCACCAATTTCGGGTTCACTCGTCTTTCCCAGTTCCAGGTGACCACCATCCCTTTGGGCTCCCAGGCTTGGAGAAGATCTATCCTTCATCTTCAGCAAGCATTCACTCAGAGACTCCATGTGATTTTCTGTGTCCCTTAGAACTTGTTCTCCAGCTACTTTAGAGTCCTCTAATATGATTTTTGCTTTATATTGGACACCTCCTTGTTGCCTCTGTGCTTCAGCTTCTCCTTGTATTGTTGGTCTCTGCGTTGGCGGAAGTAGGTATCCTTCATTCAAAACCTCTTTGATTGCCAGCTTCAGTTCTTCCTCATTCACTTGAAAGAGTCTCCAGTTTGTTTTAGCTTCAGCTATTTGTGATCTGAGGGATTCAGATTCACCTTGGAGGGACTGTATCCTTCTTGATAGATGCGCCATCGTTTCATCCTGTTGACCATGTTGAGCCTTCTGTGCTTTGAGCTCTTCTTCTAGAAAGAGCATTTCAACGCCATGGCTGGATTCGGGCCTATGCAGCTTTTCGTCGGTTGCCTCCAGCTGTTGTGCTTCTCTTGAACCCTTCTCAAACCTGCAATCCTTTAAAGATGATTCTAAGCCTTCATGTTCTTTTTCAACAAGGCTCACTTTTTCAAGAAGTCCACATTTTGCCTCAATAAGTCCAGCAAGATTTAGAGCCAGCCTTTTTTCTCTTCCCACGTAAAGCCTGCTACGAACCGACTGAAAACCTCTCCAGAAAAGTGAGAGAACAGCAAAAAATCCAAGAGCTGTACACATCACCAACTCCCAAGGAAAGCCATAAGGAAGATGGCCTGGCTTCATGTCTTCGGACAATGCTGCCACAACCCTGGGTGCTTCTTCCAGAACCACCCACTAGGATGGCTGAGAGGCAGCCCTTGGCTCCTCCATCACGCCAAGACAGCTTTGGCTCTTGCCACCACAACCACGGCCTGCCCAGGCAGGCCAACACAGGCTGTGGACACTCAGGTGTTTGGTCAGGAACTCCAACCTGCACCAGGCAACGGAGCAGACCACTGTGATCCCCTTCAGGGGCTGAGCGTATGGTGGGTGGTGGGCGTATGGCGGTGGGAGCCATGATCAAAGGCTCCCAGGAGCCTTGTTGTGCTCAACTGCCCATCAGGGGAGTCTTGTCCGCTTCCCTACCCAGTGCATCCTCATGTGCCACAGGTTTCGGTCCCTCCCACTCCAGAAAGAGAGAATTCCTCTCCATGCCACCCACCCCTTGATTTGGTTTAGGCCAGGCCAAGGCGGGGTTAGTAGGAAGATTCCATCCAGTCATAATAACATTCAGTTTGATGTCACTCAAATTCTAAAGCTGACTAAACAAGCAGATAACAAGCAGATAACAAGCAGTGCCGGATCCTCCATGTATTTTACACAGCCCATGACGGGGGACATCCGTCCATTCGTTTAGAACAACTGATGTTTTATGCTGGCAATTTAGGTTTATTTAAAGGAGTGATTAGAAAACAGGTGAGACAGACTGATTAGATTCAGTATGTATGTTGGCTTTGTTTTTCTAGGCCTGAAGTTTTCACATTTCAATTAATTGTAGGTTAAGTATCAGGCAGATTCTTCACTGGGCTTCAAATGTGATAAAGTTGCTTCTTATTTTTAAGAAGGCCGTTGCAATCCTGCATTTATTTTACACCTCAGTGCTTGTTTTACACACAAGCACACACACCCACACACCACACACATCAACACACACACAAACACATAATTAGAGCACATTTAACACTCAAATAAAGCTTTACCTACTGATTCATAACTAGGGTATTTTTTTAATAAGTATTGTGTCTTGGTCTCTACTGGGGAAACATGGTTCAATGTGAGTTCTCCGGTTTGTTGTAGGGCAGTGAACGTTCACTTGTTGGCAATGATATAGAAATGGGGAGTAAGAGTTTAAAAGTTTTTACAGTAGGTAGGCAGAGTCAGAGTATGGAATCTAAGAATAAGAAATTGGGGAATTTCCTCTTTGTTTCTTCATTTCAACCTCCTAATAATTCATGTATATTTTCCAAAAGTCTCCCAGAAAACAAGGACTAGGTCAATCCACATATCAGTGAACCATAGCAGAATGCGACTCTGAATTTCATATAAACAGTCATAAAATCAAAAAGACAGGTGCTGGGGTTTTGGCTCAGCACTAGAGTGCTGGCTTCACACTTTCAAAGGTCCTGAGTTGGATCCCCAACACCATACGTGAAAGGAATGAATGAACCAATGCGTGAGTGTATGATGAATGAATTAAAGGTATAAGGAGGAGGAGGAAGAGGAGGAGGAGGAGGAGAAATAGAAGAAGATGATGAGAAATTTGACAGAAGGGAAAAAGGGGAGGAGAGTGAGTTTAAAGTGTGGTTTCCAATTCCCAAACGTTAAATTACAGCAGACGGGATAGAGAGAGAAGATGGGAGGGCAGGAGAGGGGGGATAGTAGAGGCTTGAAAAGGTAGCAGAATACAACAGTTACTAACATGGCATTTTGTAAAAACGTGGATGTGTAAACAATGTGATTGTGCAATCTGTATATGGGGTCAAAATGGGAGTTCATAACTCACTTGAATCTAATGTAGGAAATATGGTATCTCAAGAGCTATGTAAGGTTTTAAGCAACCAATATAAAAAAGAGGTCTTCATTTTTCTTTGTAGTTGAGATCTCCTGTTTCCTTGACATGTTTAGTTGTGTTCTCTCCTTTAGTCCTCCCAGGCTCTAGTTATTCTGATATGGAAAAACTAGCTGAAATGCCCAACCAGTCTCTAAATCAGTGACACTTTTTCATTAAGCCTAAAGTCACTTTACAATTGCTACAGTCATACTAAATACACTTCTTTGTTTGGAGTTTAAAAGATATTTCCACCAGCTAGATTACAAGGACCTAGAACTCCCATTCTTGTTTATGTAAGAGTGGCTTCATCAGATTAAATGCCGTTCTCTGGAATAACATAAAATAGGAATAATTTACTCATAAGATTCTTACGTAAACCATCTTTATTTACAAAATACTATCTTAAGAATTATTGTTTCATTGAGCTTCAATTGGAGCCAAAGTATAGTCAATTACTGAACTAAAAGCAGTTACTTAAAAACTAAAAATGAGAGATAAGTCAAATTACATTTGAAGAGAGAGCAACAGCATGAGGTTTCTTGTTTGGTTCTGGATGTTGAGTAACAGGCTCATTTGCAGGTGGAAGGAACCCTTCAGGCAACTCACTTGTACTTTCAGAATGGGGGTGAAGAGGGCTGAATTCCAGCTCTTGGGGGAAGATTTTGTGAGGAAAACCCCCTCCCTGCATAGACACTTCGCATTGGAAATGGAGTGGGTGGCGGGTCAGGTGGAAAATAATCTCCAGGTTCCCAGACAAGTTTCCTGGGAGAGGTGGAGGAAAAAAAAGGTCCTCTTCTCATGAACTGACTCCTTGGGTCAACTGGAAACAAGGCACCTCTGACTGGAGGGAAAGGTGCCAACACAGAGCCAGAGCCAGTTGCTTGGTTTTCAGCATGGAGAGGTGAATCAGGCACATCAGAGTCCAAAGGAGGCATATTAGGAATTCTGTGTTCTGCTGGTCCCGATGCTCTACCACAATTTGAGTAAAACCTATCTTGCCTTTGTAGAGGAAGACGTGCATCAGAAGAATATGGTTGGCCTGGCGGAGGGATCATCAGCCTGCTGGCCTGTTCCCCTGGAGGAGAGAGGGGCCCAGTCTGAGAAGGTGCTCTCTGAAAATCAGTGAACTTATGACAGCTGGCTTCTCTTCCTTTACTGCTAGTCGCATGGTCCAGAGGATTCTCCAGGGCCCCTTGACCCTCTTCCTCCTCCCACTGGAGTGAAAGGTGAGAGTGTGAGTGGACCACTCGTTTCAAAATGAGGAGGTCTCCTTTCAGATGAAGGGTGACCTATTGGTGAGGGCCCATTTGGAGAAGGCTTTCTGCCCATTGCTGAGTTGGAAACATCCAGTGCATCATAGGGATCTTTTTCTACAAGTTCAAATCTAAGCTCCTTCTCAGTTAATTTCTGTCTGTTGCGTGCATTTTGTTTCCTGAAATAACTGAGGTTTCTTTCAGCAATCCGAGCTGCCAACTCAGTCTGCAGACTTTTAAGGTGTTCTGTAAGGTCTTCCGTGGTTTTCTCCACTTCAGATGAGAAAGTACATTTTTGATTTCTTCCTCCTTCCAAGATTTCTAAGGAGGCCTTTAGCTTATCACCATAAACCAGGTTCCTCAAAGCTCCTTTGGACTCATCCTCCAAGTGAGCACCAATTTCGGGTTCACTCGTCTTTCCCAGTTCCAGGTGACCACCATCCCTTTGGGCTCCCAGGCTTGGAGAAGATCTATCCTTCATCTTCAGCAAGCATTCACTCAGAGACTCCATGTGATTTTCTGTGTCCCTTAGAACTTGTTCTCCAGCTACTTTAGAGTCCTCTAATATGATTTTTGCTTTATATTGGACACCTCCTTGTTGCCTCTGTGCTTCAGCTTCTCCTTGTATTGTTGGTCTCTGCGTTGGCGGAAGTAGGGATCCTTCATTCAAAACCTCTTTGATTGCCAGCTTCAGTTCTTCCTCATTCACTTGAAAGAGTCTCCAGTTTGTTTTAGCTTCAGCTATTTGTGATCTGAGGGATTCAGATTCACCTTGGAGGGACTGTATCCTTCTTGATAGATGCGCCATCGTTTCATCCTGTTGACCATGTTGAGCCTTCTGTGCTTTGAGCTCTTCTTCTAGAAAGAGCATTTCAACGCCATGGCTGGATTCGGGCCTATGCAGCTTTTCGTCGGTTGCCTCCAGCTGTTGTGCTTCTCTTGAACCCTTCTCAAACCTGCAATCCTTTAAAGATGATTCTAAGCCTTCATGTTCTTTTTCAACAAGGCTCACTTTTTCAAGAAGTCCACATTTTGCCTCAATAAGTCCAGCAAGATTTAGAGCCAGCCTTTTTTCTCTTCCCACGTAAAGCCTGCTACGAACCGACTGAAAACCTCTCCAGAAAAGTGAGAGAACAGCAAAAAATCCAAGAGCTGTACACATCACCAACTCCCAAGGAAAGCCATAAGGAAGATGGCCTGGCTTCATGTCTTCGGACAATGCTGCCACAACCCTGGGTGCTTCTTCCAGAACCACCCACTAGGATGGCTGAGAGGCAGCCCTTGGCTCCTCCATCACGCCAAGACAGCTTTGGCTCTTGCCACCACAACCACAGCCTGCCCAGGCAGGCCAACACAGGCTGTGGACACTCAGGTGTTTGGTCAGGAACTCCAACCTGCACCAGGCAACGGAGCAGACCACTGTGATCCCCTTCAGGGGCTGAGCGTATGGTGGGTGGTGGGCGTATGGCGGTGGGAGCCATGATCAAAGGCTCCCAGGAGCCTTGTTGTGCTCAACTGCCCATCAGGGGAGTCTTGTCCGCTTCCCTACCCAGTGCATCCTCATGTGCCACAGGTTTCGGTCCCTCCCACTCCAGAAAGAGAGAATTCCTCTCCATGCCACCCACCCCTTGATTTGGTTTAGGCCAGGCCAAGGCGGGGTTAGTAGGAAGATTCCATCCAGTCATAATAACATTCAGTTTGATGTCACTCAAATTCTAAAGCTGACTAAACAAGCAGATAACAAGCAGATAACAAGCAGTGCCGGATCCTCCATGTATTTTACACAGCCCATGACGGGGGACATCCGTCCATTCGTTTAGAACAACTGATGTTTTATGCTGGCAATTTAGGTTTATTTAAAGGAGTGATTAGAAAACAGGTGAGACAGACTGATTAGATTCAGTATGTATGTTGGCTTTGTTTTTCTAGGCCTGAAGTTTTCACATTTCAATTAATTGTAGGTTAAGTATCAGGCAGATTCTTCACTGGGCTTCAAATGTGATAAAGTTGCTTCTTATTTTTAAGAAGGCCGTTGCAATCCTGCATTTATTTTACACCTCAGTGCTTGTTTTACACACAAGCACACACACCCACACACCACACACATCAACACACACACAAACACATAATTAGAGCACATTTAACACTCAAATAAAGCTTTACCTACTGATTCATAACTAGGGTATTTTTTTAATAAGTATTGTGTCTTGGTCTCTACTGGGGAAACATGGTTCAATGTGAGTTCTCCGGTTTGTTGTAGGGCAGTGAACGTTCACTTGTTGGCAATGATATAGAAATGGGGAGTAAGAGTTTAAAAGTTTTTACAGTAGGTAGGCAGAGTCAGAGTATGGAATCTAAGAATAAGAAATTGGGGAATTTCCTCTTTGTTTCTTCATTTCAACCTCCTAATAATTCATGTATATTTTCCAAAAGTCTCCCAGAAAACAAGGACTAGGTCAATCCACATATCAGTGAACCATAGCAGAATGCGACTCTGAATTTCATATAAACAGTCATAAAATCAAAAAGACAGGTGCTGGGGTTTTGGCTCAGCACTAGAGTGCTGGCTTCACACTTTCAAAGGTCCTGAGTTGGATCCCCAACACCATACGTGAAAGGAATGAATGAACCAATGCGTGAGTGTATGATGAATGAATTAAAGGTATAAGGAGGAGGAGGAAGAGGAGGAGGAGGAGGAGAAATAGAAGAAGATGATGAGAAATTTGACAGAAGGGAAAAAGGGGAGGAGAGTGAGTTTAAAGTGTGGTTTCCAATTCCCAAACGTTAAATTACAGCAGACGGGATAGAGAGAGAAGATGGGAGGGCAGGAGAGGGGGGATAGTAGA
Organism: Callospermophilus lateralis; assembly: GCF_048772815.1. NCBI lineage: Eukaryota > Metazoa > Chordata > Mammalia > Rodentia > Sciuridae > Callospermophilus > Callospermophilus lateralis. The sequence continues at coordinate 96,513 of NW_027513414.1, forward strand.
GGCTTGAAAAGGTAGCAGAATACAACAGTTACTAACATGGCATTTTGTAAAAACGTGGATGTGTAAACAATGTGATTGTGCAATCTGTATATGGGGTCAAAATGGGAGTTCATAACTCACTTGAATCTAATGTAGGAAATATGGTATCTCAAGAGCTATGTAAGGTTTTAAGCAACCAATATAAAAAAGAGGTCTTCATTTTTCTTTGTAGTTGAGATCTCCTGTTTCCTTGACATGTTTAGTTGTGTTCTCTCCTTTAGTCCTCCCAGGCTCTAGTTATTCTGATATGGAAAAACTAGCTGAAATGCCCAACCAGTCTCTAAATCAGTGACACTTTTTCATTAAGCCTAAAGTCACTTTACAATTGCTACAGTCATACTAAATACACTTCTTTGTTTGGAGTTTAAAAGATATTTCCACCAGCTAGATTACAAGGACCTAGAACTCCCATTCTTGTTTATGTAAGAGTGGCTTCATCAGATTAAATGCCGTTCTCTGGAATAACATAAAATAGGAATAATTTACTCATAAGATTCTTACGTAAACCATCTTTATTTACAAAATACTATCTTAAGAATTATTGTTTCATTGAGCTTCAATTGGAGCCAAAGTATAGTCAATTACTGAACTAAAAGCAGTTACTTAAAAACTAAAAATGAGAGATAAGTCAAATTACATTTGAAGAGAGAGCAACAGCATGAGGTTTCTTGTTTGGTTCTGGATGTTGAGTAACAGGCTCATTTGCAGGTGGAAGGAACCCTTCAGGCAACTCACTTGTACTTTCAGAATGGGGGTGAAGAGGGCTGAATTCCAGCTCTTGGGGGAAGATTTTGTGAGGAAAACCCCCTCCCTGCATAGACACTTCGCATTGGAAATGGAGTGGGTGGCGGGTCAGGTGGAAAATAATCTCCAGGTTCCCAGACAAGTTTCCTGGGAGAGGTGGAGGAAAAAAAAGGTCCTCTTCTCATGAACTGACTCCTTGGGTCAACTGGAAACAAGGCACCTCTGACTGGAGGGAAAGGTGCCAACACAGAGCCAGAGCCAGTTGCTTGGTTTTCAGCATGGAGAGGTGAATCAGGCACATCAGAGTCCAAAGGAGGCATATTAGGAATTCTGTGTTCTGCTGGTCCCGATGCTCTACCACAATTTGAGTAAAACCTATCTTGCCTTTGTAGAGGAAGACGTGCATCAGAAGAATATGGTTGGCCTGGCGGAGGGATCATCAGCCTGCTGGCCTGTTCCCCTGGAGGAGAGAGGGGCCCAGTCTGAGAAGGTGCTCTCTGAAAATCAGTGAACTTATGACAGCTGGCTTCTCTTCCTTTACTGCTAGTCGCATGGTCCAGAGGATTCTCCAGGGCCCCTTGACCCTCTTCCTCCTCCCACTGGAGTGAAAGGTGAGAGTGTGAGTGGACCACTCGTTTCAAAATGAGGAGGTCTCCTTTCAGATGAAGGGTGACCTATTGGTGAGGGCCCATTTGGAGAAGGCTTTCTGCCCATTGCTGAGTTGGAAACATCCAGTGCATCATAGGGATCTTTTTCTACAAGTTCAAATCTAAGCTCCTTCTCAGTTAATTTCTGTCTGTTGCATGCATTTTGTTTCCTGAAATAACTGAGGTTTCTTTCAGCAATCCGAGCTGCCAACTCACTAGCATCTGCTTCTTTCTCGGAGGAAGTAATCTTCCCCAGACAGGAACGAATGGTACTCTGCAATTGTTCTTCAAGATATTGGGCTCTCTTTCTGTAGGTCTCCAGCTCTTTTATTGTATGGCTCATCTTTTCTTCGACTTTGGAAAGTTTCTCCTTTTGCTCCACACGGCAGTTTTCCTCCACTCTTAATTTCCTGTGCAGTTTCATCATATTTTCTTGACAGCGTTCCATCATGACTTTAAAGTTCTTCTGTAGGGTCTCATTCTCACTTTGCAGCTGTGCATTTTCGGACTGCAAGGATGCCTGTTCAGTCTGCAGACTTTTAAGGTGTTCTGTAAGGTCTTCCGTGGTTTTCTCCACTTCAGATGAGAAAGTACATTTTTGATTTCTTCCTCCTTCCAAGATTTCTAAGGAGGCCTTTAGCTTATCACCATAAACCAGGTTCCTCAAAGCTCCTTTGGACTCATCCTCCAAGTGAGCACCAATTTCGGGTTCACTCGTCTTTCCCAGTTCCAGGTGACCACCATCCCTTTGGGCTCCCAGGCTTGGAGAAGATCTATCCTTCATCTTCAGCAAGCATTCACTCAGAGACTCCATGTGATTTTCTGTGTCCCTTAGAACTTGTTCTCCAGCTACTTTAGAGTCCTCTAATATGATTTTTGCTTTATATTGGACACCTCCTTGTTGCCTCTGTGCTTCAGCTTCTCCTTGTATTGTTGGTCTCTGCGTTGGCGGAAGTAGGGATCCTTCATTCAAAACCTCTTTGATTGCCAGCTTCAGTTCTTCCTCATTCACTTGAAAGAGTCTCCAGTTTGTTTTAGCTTCAGCTATTTGTGATCTGAGGGATTCAGATTCACCTTGGAGGGACTGTATCCTTCTTGATAGATGCGCCATCGTTTCATCCTGTTGACCATGTTGAGCCTTCTGTGCTTTGAGCTCTTCTTCTAGAAAGAGCATTTCAACGCCATGGCTGGATTCGGGCCTATGCAGCTTTTCGTCGGTTGCCTCCAGCTGTTGTGCTTCTCTTGAACCCTTCTCAAACCTGCAATCCTTTAAAGATGATTCTAAGCCTTCATGTTCTTTTTCAACAAGGCTCACTTTTTCAAGAAGTCCACATTTTGCCTCAATAAGTCCAGCAAGATTTAGAGCCAGCCTTTTTTCTCTTCCCACGTAAAGCCTGCTACGAACCGACTGAAAACCTCTCCAGAAAAGTGAGAGAACAGCAAAAAATCCAAGAGCTGTACACATCACCAACTCCCAAGGAAAGCCATAAGGAAGATGGCCTGGCTTCATGTCTTCGGACAATGCTGCCACAACCCTGGGTGCTTCTTCCAGAACCACCCACTAGGATGGCTGAGAGGCAGCCCTTGGCTCCTCCATCACGCCAAGACAGCTTTGGCTCTTGCCACCACAACCACAGCCTGCCCAGGCAGGCCAACACAGGCTGTGGACACTCAGGTGTTTGGTCAGGAACTCCAACCTGCACCAGGCAACGGAGCAGACCACTGTGATCCCCTTCAGGGGCTGAGCGTATGGTGGGTGGTGGGCGTATGGCGGTGGGAGCCATGATCAAAGGCTCCCAGGAGCCTTGTTGTGCTCAACTGCCCATCAGGGGAGTCTTGTCCGCTTCCCTACCCAGTGCATCCTCATGTGCCACAGGTTTCGGTCCCTCCCACTCCAGAAAGAGAGAATTCCTCTCCATGCCACCCACCCCTTGATTTGGTTTAGGCCAGGCCAAGGCGGGGTTAGTAGGAAGATTCCATCCAGTCATAATAACATTCAGTTTGATGTCACTCAAATTCTAAAGCTGACTAAACAAGCAGATAACAAGCAGATAACAAGCAGTGCCGGATCCTCCATGTATTTTACACAGCCCATGACGGGGGACATCCGTCCATTCGTTTAGAACAACTGATGTTTTATGCTGGCAATTTAGGTTTATTTAAAGGAGTGATTAGAAAACAGGTGAGACAGACTGATTAGATTCAGTATGTATGTTGGCTTTGTTTTTCTAGGCCTGAAGTTTTCACATTTCAATTAATTGTAGGTTAAGTATCAGGCAGATTCTTCACTGGGCTTCAAATGTGATAAAGTTGCTTCTTATTTTTAAGAAGGCCGTTGCAATCCTGCATTTATTTTACACCTCAGTGCTTGTTTTACACACAAGCACACACACCCACACACCACACACATCAACACACACACAAACACATAATTAGAGCACATTTAACACTCAAATAAAGCTTTACCTACTGATTCATAACTAGGGTATTTTTTTAATAAGTATTGTGTCTTGGTCTCTACTGGGGAAACATGGTTCAATGTGAGTTCTCCGGTTTGTTGTAGGGCAGTGAACGTTCACTTGTTGGCAATGATATAGAAATGGGGAGTAAGAGTTTAAAAGTTTTTACAGTAGGTAGGCAGAGTCAGAGTATGGAATCTAAGAATAAGAAATTGGGGAATTTCCTCTTTGTTTCTTCATTTCAACCTCCTAATAATTCATGTATATTTTCCAAAAGTCTCCCAGAAAACAAGGACTAGGTCAATCAACATATCAGTGAACCATAGCAGAATGCGACTCTGAATTTCATATAAACAGTCATAAAATCAAAAAGACAGGTGCTGGGGTTTTGGCTCAGCACTAGAGTGCTGGCTTCACACTTTCAAAGGTCCTGAGTTGGATCCCCAACACCATACGTGAAAGGAATGAATGAACCAATGCGTGAGTGTATGATGAATGAATTAAAGGTATAAGGAGGAGGAGGAAGAGGAGGAGGAGGAGGAGAAATAGAAGAAGATGATGAGAAATTTGACAGAAGGGAAAAAGGGGAGGAGAGTGAGTTTAAAGTGTGGTTTCCAATTCCCAAACGTTAAATTACAGCAGACGGGATAGAGAGAGAAGATGGGAGGGCAGGAGAGGGGGGATAGTAGAGGCTAGAAAAGGTAGCAGAATACAACAGTTACTAACATAGCATTTTGTAAAAACGTGGATGTGTAAACCATGTGATTGTGCAATCTGTATATGGGGTCAAAATGGGAGTTCATAACTCACTTGAATCTAATGTAGGAAATATGGTATCTCAAGAGCTATGTAAGGTTTTAAGCAACCAATATAAAAAAGAGGTCTTCATTTTTCTTTGTAGTTGAGATCTCCTGTTTCCTTGACATGTTTAGTTGTGTTCTCTCCTTTAGTCCTCCCATGCTCTAGTTATTCTGATATGGAAAAACTAGCTGAAATGCCCAACCAGTCTCTAAATCAGTGACACTTTTTCATTAAGCCTAAAGTCACTTTACAATTGCTACAGTCATACTAAATACACTTCTTTGTTTGGAGTTTAAAAGATATTTCCACCAGCTAGATTACAAGGACCTAGAACTCCCATTCTTGTTTATGTAAGAGTGGCTTCATCAGATTAAATGCCGTTCTCTGGAATAACATAAAATAGGAATAATTTACTCATAAGATTCTTACGTAAACCATCTTTATTTACAAAATACTATCTTAAGAATTATTGTTTCATTGAGCTTCAATTGGAGCCAAAGTATAGTCAATTACTGAACTAAAAGCAGTTACTTAAAAACTAAAAATGAGAGATAAGTCAAATTACATTTGAAGAGAGAGCAACAGCATGAGGTTTCTTGTTTGGTTCTGGATGTTGAGTAACAGGCTCATTTGCAGGTGGAAGGAACCCTTCAGGCAACTCACTTGTACTTTCAGAATGGGGGTGAAGAGGGCTGAATTCCAGCTCTTGGGGGAAGATTTTGTGAGGAAAACCCCCTCCCTGCATAGACACTTCGCATTGGAAATGGAGTGGGTGGCGGGTCAGGTGGCAAATAATCTCCAGGTTCCCAGACAAGTTTCCTGGGAGAGGTGGAGGGAAAAAAAGGTCCTCTTCTCATGAACTGACTCCTTGGGTCAACTGGAAACAAGGCACCTCTGACTGGAGGGAAAGGTGCCAACACAGAGCCAGAGCCAGTTGCTTGGTTTTCAGCATGGAGAGGTGAATCAGGCACATCAGAGTCCAAAGGAGGCATATTAGGAATTCTGTGTTCTGCTGGTCCCGATGCTCTACCACAATTTGAGTAAAACCTATCTTGCCTTTGTAGAGGAAGACGTGCATCAGAAGAATATGGTTGGCCTGGCGGAGGGATCATCAGCCTGCTGGCCTGTTCCCCTGGAGGAGAGAGGGGCCCAGTCTGAGAAGGTGCTCTCTGAAAATCAGTGAACTTATGACAGCTGGCTTCTCTTCCTTTACTGCTAGTCGCATGGTCCAGAGGATTCTCCAGGGCCCCTTGACCCTCTTCCTCCTCCCACTGGAGTGAAAGGTGAGAGTGTGAGTGGACCACTCGTTTCAAAATGAGGAGGTCTCCTTTCAGATGAAGGGTGACCTATTGGTGAGGGCCCATTTGGAGAAGGCTTTCTGCCCATTGCTGAGTTGGAAACATCCAGTGCATCATAGGGATCTTTTTCTACAAGTTCAAATCTAAGCTCCTTCTCAGTTAATTTCTGTCTGTTGCGTGCATTTTGTTTCCTGAAATAACTGAGGTTTCTTTCAGCAATCCGAGCTGCCAACTCACTAGCATCTGCTTCTTTCTCGGAGGAAGTAATCTTCCCCAGACAGGAACGAATGGTACTCTGCAATTGTTCTTCAAGATATTGGGCTCTCTTTCTGTAGGTCTCCAGCTCTTTTATTGTATGGCTCATCTTTTCTTCGACTTTGGAAAGTTTCTCCTTTTGCTCCACACGGCAGTTTTCCTCCACTCTTAATTTCCTGTGCAGTTTCATCATATTTTCTTGACAGCGTTCCATCATGACTTTAAAGTTCTTCTGTAGGGTCTCATTCTCACTTTGCAGCTGTGCATTTTCGGACTGCAAGGATGCCTGTTCAGTCTGCAGACTTTTAAGGTGTTCTGTAAGGTCTTCCGTGGTTTTCTCCACTTCAGATGAGAAAGTACATTTTTGATTTCTTCCTCCTTCCAAGATTTCTAAGGAGGCCTTTAGCTTATCACCATAAACCAGGTTCCTCAAAGCTCCTTTGGACTCATCCTCCAAGTGAGCACCAATTTCGGGTTCACTCGTCTTTCCCAGTTCCAGGTGACCACCATCCCTTTGGGCTCCCAGGCTTGGAGAAGATCTATCCTTCATCTTCAGCAAGCATTCACTCAGAGACTCCATGTGATTTTCTGTGTCCCTTAGAACTTGTTCTCCAGCTACTTTAGAGTCCTCTAATATGATTTTTGCTTTATATTGGACACCTCCTTGTTGCCTCTGTGCTTCAGCTTCTCCTTGTATTGTTGGTCTCTGCGTTGGCGGAAGTAGGGATCCTTCATTCAAAACCTCTTTGATTGCCAGCTTCAGTTCTTCCTCATTCACTTGAAAGAGTCTCCAGTTTGTTTTAGCTTCAGCTATTTGTGATCTGAGGGATTCAGATTCACCTTGGAGGGACTGTATCCTTCTTGATAGATGCGCCATCGTTTCATCCTGTTGACCATGTTGAGCCTTCTGTGCTTTGAGCTCTTCTTCTAGAAAGAGCATTTCAACGCCATGGCTGGATTCGGGCCTATGCAGCTTTTCGTCGGTTGCCTCCAGCTGTTGTGCTTCTCTTGAACCCTTCTCAAACCTGCAATCCTTTAAAGATGATTCTAAGCCTTCATGTTCTTTTTCAACAAGGCTCACTTTTTCAAGAAGTCCACATTTTGCCTCAATAAGTCCAGCAAGATTTAGAGCCAGCCTTTTTTCTCTTCCCACGTAAAGCCTGCTACGAACCGACTGAAAACCTCTCCAGAAAAGTGAGAGAACAGCAAAAAATCCAAGAGCTGTACACATCACCAACTCCCAAGGAAAGCCATAAGGAAGATGGCCTGGCTTCATGTCTTCGGACAATGCTGCCACAACCCTGGGTGCTTCTTCCAGAACCACCCACTAGGATGGCTGAGAGGCAGCCCTTGGCTCCTCCATCACGCCAAGACAGCTTTGGCTCTTGCCACCACAACCACAGCCTGCCCAGGCAGGCCAACACAGGCTGTGGACACTCAGGTGTTTGGTCAGGAACTCCAACCTGCACCAGGCAACGGAGCAGACCACTGTGATCCCCTTCAGGGGCTGAGCGTATGGTGGGTGGTGGGCGTATGGCGGTGGGAGCCATGATCAAAGGCTCCCAGGAGCCTTGTTGTGCTCAACTGCCCATCAGGGGAGTCTTGTCCGCTTCCCTACCCAGTGCATCCTCATGTGCCACAGGTTTCGGTCCCTCCCACTCCAGAAAGAGAGAATTCCTCTCCATGCCACCCACCCCTTGATTTGGTTTAGGCCAGGCCAAGGCGGGGTTAGTAGGAAGATTCCATCCAGTCATAATAACATTCAGTTTGATGTCACTCAAATTCTAAAGCTGACTAAACAAGCAGATAACAAGCAGATAACAAGCAGTGCCGGATCCTCCATGTATTTTACACAGCCCATGACGGGGGACATCCGTCCATTCGTTTAGAACAACTGATGTTTTATGCTGGCAATTTAGGTTTATTTAAAGGAGTGATTAGAAAACAGGTGAGACAGACTGATTAGATTCAGTATGTATGTTGGCTTTGTTTTTCTAGGCCTGAAGTTTTCACATTTCAATTAATTGTAGGTTAAGTATCAGGCAGATTCTTCACTGGGCTTCAAATGTGATAAAGTTGCTTCTTATTTTTAAGAAGGCCGTTGCAATCCTGCATTTATTTTACACCTCAGTGCTTGTTTTACACACAAGCACACACACCCACACACCACACACATCAACACACACACAAACACATAATTAGAGCACATTTAACACTCAAATAAAGCTTTACCTACTGATTCATAACTAGGGTATTTTTTTAATAAGTATTGTGTCTTGGTCTCTACTGGGGAAACATGGTTCAATGTGAGTTCTCCGGTTTGTTGTAGGGCAGTGAACGTTCACTTGTTGGCAATGATATAGAAATGGGGAGTAAGAGTTTAAAAGTTTTTACAGTAGGTAGGCAGAGTCAGAGTATGGAATCTAAGAATAAGAAATTGGGGAATTTCCTCTTTGTTTCTTCATTTCAACCTCCTAATAATTCATGTATATTTTCCAAAAGTCTCCCAGAAAACAAGGACTAGGTCAATCAACATATCAGTGAACCATAGCAGAATGCGACTCTGAATTTCATATAAACAGTCATAAAATCAAAAAGACAGGTGCTGGGGTTTTGGCTCAGCACTAGAGTGCTGGCTTCACACTTTCAAAGGTCCTGAGTTGGATCCCCAACACCATACGTGAAAGGAATGAATGAACCAATGCGTGAGTGTATGATGAATGAATTAAAGGTATAAGGAGGAGGAGGAAGAGGAGGAGGAGGAGGAGAAATAGAAGAAGATGATGAGAAATTTGACAGAAGGGAAAAAGGGGAGGAGAGTGAGTTTAAAGTGTGGTTTCCAATTCCCAAACGTTAAATTACAGCAGACGGGATAGAGAGAGAAGATGGGAGGGCAGGAGAGGGGGGATAGTAGAGGCTAGAAAAGGTAGCAGAATACAACAGTTACTAACATAGCATTTTGTAAAAACGTGGATGTGTAAACCATGTGATTGTGCAATCTGTATATGGGGTCAAAATGGGAGTTCATAACTCACTTGAATCTAATGTAGGAAATATGGTATCTCAAGAGCTATGTAAGGTTTTAAGCAACCAATATAAAAAAGAGGTCTTCATTTTTCTTTGTAGTTGAGATCTCCTGTTTCCTTGACATGTTTAGTTGTGTTCTCTCCTTTAGTCCTCCCATGCTCTAGTTATTCTGATATGGAAAAACTAGCTGAAATGCCCAACCAGTCTCTAAATCAGTGACACTTTTTCATTAAGCCTAAAGTCACTTTACAATTGCTACAGTCATACTAAATACACTTCTTTGTTTGGAGTTTAAAAGATATTTCCACCAGCTAGATTACAAGGACCTAGAACTCCCATTCTTGTTTATGTAAGAGTGGCTTCATCAGATTAAATGCCGTTCTCTGGAATAACATAAAATAGGAATAATTTACTCATAAGATTCTTACGTAAACCATCTTTATTTACAAAATACTATCTTAAGAATTATTGTTTCATTGAGCTTCCATTGGAGCCAAAGTATAGTCAATTACTGAACTAAAAGCAGTTACTTAAAAACTAAAAATGAGAGATAAGTCAAATTACATTTGAAGAGAGAGCAACAGCATGAGGTTTCTTGTTTGGTTCTGGATGTTGAGTAACAGGCTCATTTGCAGGTGGAAGGAACCCTTCAGGCAACTCACTTGTACTTTCAGAATGGGGGTGAAGAGGGCTGAATTCCAGCTCTTGGGGGAAGATTTTGTGAGGAAAACCCCCTCCCTGCATAGACACTTCAATTGGAAATGGAGTGGGTGGCGGGTCAGGTGGAAAATAATCTCCAGGTTCCCAGACAAGTTTCCTGGGAGAGGTGGAGGGAAAAAAAGGTCCTCTTCTCATGAACTGACTCCTTGGGTCAACTGGAAACAAGGCACCTCTGACTGGAGGGAAAGGTGCCAACACAGAGCCAGAGCCAGTTGCTTGGTTTTCAGCATGGAGAGGTGAATCAGGCACATCAGAGTCCAAAGGAGGCATATTAGGAATTCTGTGTTCTGCTGGTCCCGATGCTCTACCACAATTTGAGTAAAACCTATCTTGCCTTTGTAGAGGAAGACGTGCATCAGAAGAATATGGTTGGCCTGGCGGAGGGATCATCAGCCTGCTGGCCTGTTCCCCTGGAGGAGAGAGGGGCCCAGTCTGAGAAGGTGCTCTCTGAAAATCAGTGAACTTATGACAGCTGGCTTCTCTTCCTTTACTGCTAGTCGCATGGTCCAGAGGATTCTCCAGGGCCCCTTGACCCTCTTCCTCCTCCCACTGGAGTGAAAGGTGAGAGTGTGAGTGGACCACTCGTTTCAAAATGAGGAGGTCTCCTTTCAGATGAAGGGTGACCTATTGGTGAGGGCCCATTTGGAGAAGGCTTTCTGCCCATTGCTGAGTTGGAAACATCCAGTGCATCATAGGGATCTTTTTCTACAAGTTCAAATCTAAGCTCCTTCTCAGTTAATTTCTGTCTGTTGCGTGCATTTTGTTTCCTGAAATAACTGAGGTTTCTTTCAGCAATCCGAGCTGCCAACTCACTAGCATCTGCTTCTTTCTCGGAGGAAGTAATCTTCCCCAGACAGGAACGAATGGTACTCTGCAATTGTTCTTCAAGATATTGGGCTCTCTTTCTGTAGGTCTCCAGCTCTTTTATTGTATGGCTCATCTTTTCTTCGACTTTGGAAAGTTTCTCCTTTTGCTCCACACGGCAGTTTTCCTCCACTCTTAATTTCCTGTGCAGTTTCATCATATTTTCTTGACAGCGTTCCATCATGACTTTAAAGTTCTTCTGTAGGGTCTCATTCTCACTTTGCAGCTGTGCATTTTCGGACTGCAAGGATGCCTGTTCAGTCTGCAGACTTTTAAGGTGTTCTGTAAGGTCTTCCGTGGTTTTCTCCACTTCAGATGAGAAAGTACATTTTTGATTTCTTCCTCCTTCCAAGATTTCTAAGGAGGCCTTTAGCTTATCACCATAAACCAGGTTCCTCAAAGCTCCTTTGGACTCATCCTCCAAGTGAGCACCAATTTCGGGTTCACTCGTCTTTCCCAGTTCCAGGTGACCACCATCCCTTTGGGCTCCCAGGCTTGGAGAAGATCTATCCTTCATCTTCAGCAAGCATTCACTCAGAGACTCCATGTGATTTTCTGTGTCCCTTAGAACTTGTTCTCCAGCTACTTTAGAGTCCTCTAATATGATTTTTGCTTTATATTGGACACCTCCTTGTTGCCTCTGTGCTTCAGCTTCTCCTTGTATTGTTGGTCTCTGCGTTGGCGGAAGTAGGGATCCTTCATTCAAAACCTCTTTGATTGCCAGCTTCAGTTCTTCCTCATTCACTTGAAAGAGTCTCCAGTTTGTTTTAGCTTCAGCTATTTGTGATCTGAGGGATTCAGATTCACCTTGGAGGGACTGTATCCTTCTTGATAGATGCGCCATCGTTTCATCCTGTTGACCATGTTGAGCCTTCTGTGCTTTGAGCTCTTCTTCTAGAAAGAGCATTTCAACGCCATGGCTGGATTCGGGCCTATGCAGCTTTTCGTCGGTTGCCTCCAGCTGTTGTGCTTCTCTTGAACCCTTCTCAAACCTGCAATCCTTTAAAGATGATTCTAAGCCTTCATGTTCTTTTTCAACAAGGCTCACTTTTTCAAGAAGTCCACATTTTGCCTCAATAAGTCCAGCAAGATTTAGAGCCAGCCTTTTTTCTCTTCCCACGTAAAGCCTGCTACGAACCGACTGAAAACCTCTCCAGAAAAGTGAGAGAACAGCAAAAAATCCAAGAGCTGTACACATCACCAACTCCCAAGGAAAGCCATAAGGAAGATGGCCTGGCTTCATGTCTTCGGACAATGCTGCCACAACCCTGGGTGCTTCTTCCAGAACCACCCACTAGGATGGCTGAGAGGCAGCCCTTGGCTCCTCCATCACGCCAAGACAGCTTTGGCTCTTGCCACCACAACCACAGCCTGCCCAGGCAGGCCAACACAGGCTGTGGACACTCAGGTGTTTGGTCAGGAACTCCAACCTGCACCAGGCAACGGAGCAGACCACTGTGATCCCCTTCAGGGGCTGAGCGTATGGTGGGTGGTGGGCGTATGGCGGTGGGAGCCATGATCAAAGGCTCCCAGGAGCCTTGTTGTGCTCAACTGCCCATCAGGGGAGTCTTGTCCGCTTCCCTACCCAGTGCATCCTCATGTGCCACAGGTTTCGGTCCCTCCCACTCCAGCCAGAGAGAATTCCTCTCCATGCCACCCACCCCTTGATTTGGTTTAGGCCAGGCCAAGGCGGGGTTAGTAGGAAGATTCCATCCAGTCATAATAACATTCAGTTTGATGTCACTCAAATTCTAAAGCTGACTAAACTGGTTCAAACAGCTTTTATGGCCTCTATTGGTCTTTGTGTCCCTTGCCTTTTGTTTGAGTGACTCAGTCCTTTCCCTGCCCTTGTGCTCTCCCTATTTCCTACCTTCCTTGCTTCCTTCCTCCCTTCCTGGGTTTTCCCCTTTTCTTCTTCCTTCTTTTCTACCTCCCTGCATCCCTCCAACTTTGCCTTCCTCCCTTCCAACTTTCTCTCTCCCTTCCCTCCCTTTTCTTTTCTTGCAAGTGTTTGGGGTGAAAGTCCATGGCAGGCCAGCCCCAAGCTAGGCAAGGTCACTGCCACTGAGCTACAACATCCCCAGACCTGCTGCCACTTCCTATGCAAGTAACTTGAATTATCTCTAAAGAGAAACTCTCACATTAGTCTACTTTCAAAGTAATTTCAGAAGAGTTGCTAACATGGGCATAAATCAGTTATGACAAGTCATTTTTGAAAAGCACGGCACAGCTAATGTTCCTCCAAAGAAGGAGTGGAAAACCTAATTGGTTTTCAGGTCAGCATTTCTAGACTAGTACAAACCCTCCTAATCCTGATCTCTCCTTAGTCCTATGATTTCTTTAAGTGTCCCCTTTGCTCCTGTTCATGGAGTCATGTGTACAGAAATTATACCTGGTTCTATTGAACTCTACTTAATTCTTTCTCACCTCTGTGCTCCTTTGGCCAAGTCACTCCTCAACACTTACTGTAACCCTTTCAATTTTTTTGTCCATTTTCATTTAAAAAACTCTTTCAAAAATTGAACCATTTCGCATGCAGACACAGTCTTCTTGATCTGCTATTAATCCCCCACTACTGACATTGTAAGTTATTGAAATGTACACTTCCGGACCGTTTTCAGATTTTTGATTCCTGTATATCTATCTGTCTATCTATTTACAAACATAACATGGTATTCTGAAAGAATCGTTCTGCTTTTGGAGCTCTACATTGTGTTTTCCAGAAGCAGGCCTATTACACAGAGATGAATCCACGTTACCTAGATTGAGTTCAAACCGGAATGTGCACTCTGATTCCCATTATATTGTTCTACCTACTGATGGACAGTTCAGTTATATCCAGACCTCACCACCTCCCCCATTGAGTAAAACCCTTGTGAAGAGACATGTAGATGCCTTTATGAACATATTGATAATTTTTCATGGCAGTGTTTTCCAAAAACCAGTTAGTAAAATCAATTGATTCCTTTGCAGCCTGAAATTACCTTCATTCCAGTTTACTGCTATAAGAACCGCAGTATATCAGCAACCATTCTCCAATAGTAGTTCAGGCAGAAGTCATTCTAGATAACAAGCAGTGCCGGATCCTCCATGTATTTTACACAGCCCATGACGGGGGACATCCGTCCATTCGTTTAGAACAACTGATGTTTTATGCTGGCAATTTAGGTTTATTTAAAGGAGTGATTAGAAAACAGGTGAGACAGACTGATTAGATTCAGTATGTATGTTGGCTTTGTTTTTCTAGGCCTGAAGTTTTCACATTTCAATTAATTGTAGGTTAAGTATCAGGCAGATTCTTCACTGGGCTTCAAATGTGATAAAGTTGCTTCTTATTTTTAAGAAGGCCGTTGCAATCCTGCATTTATTTTACACCTCAGTGCTTGTTTTACACACAAGCACACACACCCACACACCACACACATCAACACACACACAAACACATAATTAGAGCACATTTAACACTCAAATAAAGCTTTACCTACTGATTCATAACTAGGGTATTTTTTTAATAAGTATTGTGTCTTGGTCTCTACTGGGGAAACATGGTTCAATGTGAGTTCTCCGGTTTGTTGTAGGGCAGTGAACGTTCACTTGTTGGCAATGATATAGAAATGGGGAGTAAGAGTTTAAAAGTTTTTACAGTAGGTAGGCAGAGTCAGAGTATGGAATCTAAGAATAAGAAATTGGGGAATTTCCTCTTTGTTTCTTCATTTCAACCTCCTAATAATTCATGTATATTTTCCAAAAGTCTCCCAGAAAACAAGGACTAGGTCAATCCACATATCAGTGAACCATAGCAGAATGCGACTCTGAATTTCATATAAACAGTCATAAAATCAAAAAGACAGGTGCTGGGGTTTTGGCTCAGCACTAGAGTGCTGGCTTCACACTTTCAAAGGTCCTGAGTTGGATCCCCAACACCATACGTGAAAGGAATGAATGAACCAATGCATGAGTGTATGATGAATGAATTAAAGGTATAAGGAGGAGGAGGAAGAGGAGGAGGAGGAGGAGAAATAGAAGAAGATGATGAGAAATTTGACAGAAGGGAAAAAGGGGAGGAGAGTGAGTTTAAAGTGTGGTTTCCAATTCCCAAACGTTAAATTACAGCAGACGGGATAGAGAGAGAAGATGGGAGGGCAGGAGAGGGGGGATAGTAGAGGCTAGAAAAGGTAGCAGAATACAACAGTTACTAACATGGCATTTTGTAAAAACGTGGATGTGTAAACAATGTGATTGTGCAATCTGTATATGGGGTCAAAATGGGAGTTCATAACTCACTTGAATCTAATGTAGGAAATATGGTATCTCAAGAGCTATGTAAGGTTTTAAGCAACCAATATAAAAAAGAGGTCTTCATTTTTCTTTGTAGTTGAGATCTCCTGTTTCCTTGACATGTTTAGTTGTGTTCTCTCCTTTAGTCCTCCCATGCTCTAGTTATTCTGATATGGAAAAACTAGCTGAAATGCCCAACCAGTCTCTAAATCAGTGACACTTTTTCATTAAGCCTAAAGTCACTTTACAATTGCTACAGTCATACTAAATACACTTCTTTGTTTGGAGTTTAAAAGATATTTCCACCAGCTAGATTACAAGGACCTAGAACTCCCATTCTTGTTTATGTAAGAGTGGCTTCATCAGATTAAATGCCGTTCTCTGGAATAACATAAAATAGGAATAATTTACTCATAAGATTCTTACGTAAACCATCTTTATTTACAAAATACTATCTTAAGAATTATTGTTTCATTGAGCTTCCATTGGAGCCAAAGTATAGTCAATTACTGAACTAAAAGCAGTTACTTAAAAACTAAAAATGAGAGATAAGTCAAATTACATTTGAAGAGAGAGCAACAGCATGAGGTTTCTTGTTTGGTTCTGGATGTTGAGTAACAGGCTCATTTGCAGGTGGAAGGAACCCTTCAGGCAACTCACTTGTACTTTCAGAATGGGGGTGAAGAGGGCTGAATTCCAGCTCTTGGGGGAAGATTTTGTGAGGAAAACCCCCTCCCTGCATAGACACTTCGCATTGGAAATGGAGTGGGTGGCGGGTCAGGTGGAAAATAATCTCCAGGTTCCCAGACAAGTTTCCTGGGAGAGGTGGAGGAAAAAAAAGGTCCTCTTCTCATGAACTGACTCCTTGGGTCAACTGGAAACAAGGCACCTCTGACTGGAGGGAAAGGTGCCAACACAGAGCCAGAGCCAGTTGCTTGGTTTTCAGCATGGAGAGGTGAATCAGGCACATCAGAGTCCAAAGGAGGCATATTAGGAATTCTGTGTTCTGCTGGTCCCGATGCTCTACCACAATTTGAGTAAAACCTATCTTGCCTTTGTAGAGGAAGACGTGCATCAGAAGAATATGGTTGGCCTGGCGGAGGGATCATCAGCCTGCTGGCCTGTTCCCCTGGAGGAGAGAGGGGCCCAGTCTGAGAAGGTGCTCTCTGAAAATCAGTGAACTTATGACAGCTGGCTTCTCTTCCTTTACTGCTAGTCGCATGGTCCAGAGGATTCTCCAGGGCCCCTTGACCCTCTTCCTCCTCCCACTGGAGTGAAAGGTGAGAGTGTGAGTGGACCACTCTTTTCAAAATGAGGAGGTCTCCTTTCAGATGAAGGGTGACCTATTGGTGAGGGCCCATTTGGAGAAGGCTTTCTGCCCATTGCTGAGTTGGAAACATCCAGTGCATCATAGGGATCTTTTTCTACAAGTTCAAATCTAAGCTCCTTCTCAGTTAATTTCTGTCTGTTGCGTGCATTTTGTTTCCTGAAATAACTGAGGTTTCTTTCAGCAATCCGAGCTGCCAACTCACTAGCATCTGCTTCTTTCTCGGAGGAAGTAATCTTCCCCAGACAGGAACGAATGGTACTCTGCAATTGTTCTTCAAGATATTGGGCTCTCTTTCTGTAGGTCTCCAGCTCTTTTATTGTATGGCTCATCTTTTCTTCGACTTTGGAAAGTTTCTCCTCTTGCTCCACACGGCAGTTTTCCTCTACTCTTAATTTCCTGTGCAGTTTCATCATATTTTCTTGACAGCGTTCCATCATGACTTTAAAGTTCTGCCGTAGGGTCTCATTCTCACTTTGCAGCTGTGCATTTTCGGACTGCAAGGATGCCTGTTCAGTCTGCAGACTTTTAAGGTGTTCTGTAAGGTCTTCCGTGGTTTTCTCCACTTCAGATGAGAAAGTACATTTTTGATTTCTTCCTCCTTCCAAGATTTCTAAGGAGGCCTTTAGCTTATCACCATAAACCAGGTTCCTCAAAGCTCCTTTGGACTCATCCTCCAAGTGAGCACCAATTTCGGGTTCACTCGTCTTTCCCAGTTCCAGGTGACCACCATCCCTTTGGGCTCCCAGGCTTGGAGAAGATCTATCCTTCATCTTCAGCAAGCATTCACTCAGAGACTCCATGTGATTTTCTGTGTCCCTTAGAACTTGTTCTCCAGCTACTTTAGAGTCCTCTAATATGATTTTTGCTTTATATTGGACACCTCCTTGTTGCCTCTGTGCTTCAGCTTCTCCTTGTATTGTTGGTCTCTGCGTTGGCGGAAGTAGGGATCCTTCATTCAAAACCTCTTTGATTGCCAGCTTCAGTTCTTCCTCATTCACTTGAAAGAGTCTCCAGTTTGTTTTAGCTTCAGCTATTTGTGATCTGAGGGATTCAGATTCACCTTGGAGGGACTGTATCCTTCTTGATAGATGCGCCATCGTTTCATCCTGTTGACCATGTTGAGCCTTCTGTGCTTTGAGCTCTTCTTCTAGAAAGAGCATTTCAACGCCATGGCTGGATTCGGGCCTATGCAGCTTTTCGTCGGTTGCCTCCAGCTGTTGTGCTTCTCTTGAACCCTTCTCAAACCTGCAATCCTTTAAAGATGATTCTAAGCCTTCATGTTCTTTTTCAACAAGGCTCACTTTTTCAAGAAGTCCACATTTTGCCTCAATAAGTCCAGCAAGATTTAGAGCCAGCCTTTTTTCTCTTCCCACGTAAAGCCTGCTACGAACCGACTGAAAACCTCTCCAGAAAAGTGAGAGAACAGCAAAAAATCCAAGAGCTGTACACATCACCAACTCCCAAGGAAAGCCATAAGGAAGATGGCCTGGCTTCATGTCTTCGGACAATGCTGCCACAACCCTGGGTGCTTCTTCCAGAACCACCCACTAGGATGGCTGAGAGGCAGCCCTTGGCTCCTCCATCACGCCAAGACAGCTTTGGCTCTTGCCACCACAACCACAGCCTGCCCAGGCAGGCCAACACAGGCTGTGGACACTCAGGTGTTTGGTCAGGAACTCCAACCTGCACCAGGCAACGGAGCAGACCACTGTGATCCCCTTCAGGGGCTGAGCGTATGGTGGGTGGTGGGCGTATGGCGGTGGGAGCCATGATCAAAGGCTCCCAGGAGCCTTGTTGTGCTCAACTGCCCATCAGGGGAGTCTTGTCCGCTTCCCTACCCAGTGCATCCTCATGTGCCACAGGTTTCGGTCCCTCCCACTCCAGCCAGAGAGAATTCCTCTCCATGCCACCCACCCCTTGATTTGGTTTAGGCCAGGCCAAGGCGGGGTTAGTAGGAAGATTCCATCCAGTCATAATAACATTCAGTTTGATGTCACTCAAATTCTAAAGCTGACTAAACTGGTTCAAACAGCTTTTATGGCCTCTATTGGTCTTTGTGTCCCTTGCCTTTTGTTTGAGTGACTCAGTCCTTTCCCTGCCCTTGTGCTCTCCCTATTTCCTACCTTCCTTGCTTCCTTCCTCCCTTCCTGGGTTTTCCCCTTTTCTTCTTCCTTCTTTTCTACCTCCCTGCATCCCTCCAACTTTGCCTTCCTCCCTTCCAACTTTCTCTCTCCCTTCCCTCCCTTTTCTTTTCTTGCAAGTGTTTGGGGTGAAAGTCCATGGCAGGCCAGCCCCAAGCTAGGCAAGGTCACTGCCACTGAGCTACAACATCCCCAGACCTGCTGCCACTTCCTATGCAAGTAACTTGAATTATCTCTAAAGAGAAACTCTCACATTAGTCTACTTTCAAAGTAATTTCAGAAGAGTTGCTAACATGGGCATAAATCAGTTATGACAAGTCATTTTTGAAAAGCACGGCACAGCTAATGTTCCTCCAAAGAAGGAGTGGAAAACTTAATTGGTTTTCAGGTCAGCATTTCTAGACTAGTACAAACCCTCCTAATCCTGATCTCTCCTTAGTCCTATGATTTCTTTAAGTGTCCCCTTTGCTCCTGTTCATGGAGTCATGTGTACAGAAATTATACCTGGTTCTATTGAACTCTACTTAATTCTTTCTCACCTCTGTGCTCCTTTGGCCAAGTCACTCCTCAACACTTACTGTAACCCTTTCAATTTTTTTGTCCATTTTCATTTAAAAAACTCTTTCAAAAATTGAACCATTTCGCATGCAGACACAGTCTTCTTGATCTGCTATTAATCCCCCACTACTGACATTGTAAGTTATTGAAATGTACACTTCCGGACCGTTTTCAGATTTTTGATTCCTGTATATCTATCTGTCTATCTATTTACAAACATAACATGGTATTCTGAAAGAATCGTTCTGCTTTTGGAGCTCTACATTGTGTTTTCCAGAAGCAGGCCTATTACACAGAGATGAATCCACGTTACCTAGATTGAGTTCAAACCGGAATGTGCACTCTGATTCCCATTATATTGTTCTACCTACTGATGGACAGTTCAGTTATATCCAGACCTCACCACCTCCCCCATTGAGTAAAACCCTTGTGAAGAGACATGTAGATGCCTTTATGAACATATTGATAATTTTTCATGGCAGTGTTTTCCAAAAACCAGTTAGTAAAATCAATTGATTCCTTTGCAGCCTGAAATTACCTTCATTCCAGTTTACTGGTATAAGAACCGCAGTATATCAGCAACCATTCTCCAATAGTAGTTCAGGCAGAAGTCATTCTAGATAACAAGCAGTGCCGGATCCTCCATGTATTTTACACAGCCCATGACGGGGGACATCCGTCCATATGTTTAGAACAATTGATGTTTTATGCTGGCAATTTAGGTTTATTTAAAGGAGTGATTAGAAAACAGGTGAGACAGACTGATTAGATTCAGTATGTATGTTGGCTTTGTTTTCTAGGCCTGAAGTTTTCACATTTCAATTAATTGTAGGTTAAGTATCAGGCAGATTCTTCACTGGGCTTCAAATGTGATAAAGTTGCTTCTTATTTTTAAGAAGGCCGTTGCAATCCTGCATTTATTTTACACCTCAGTGCTTGTTTTACACACAAGCACACACACCCACACACCACACACATCAACACACACACAAACACTTAATTAGAGCACATTTAACACTCAAATAAAGCTTTACCTACTGATTCATAACTAGGGTATTTTTTTAATAAGTATTGTGTCTTGGTCTCTACTGGGGAAACATGGTTCAATGTGAGTTCTCCGGTTTGTTGTAGGGCAGTGAACGTTCACTTGTTGGCAATGATATAGAAATGGGGAGTAAGAGTTTAAAAGTTTTTACAGTAGGTAGGCAGAGTCAGAGTATGGAATCTAAGAATAAGAAATTGGGGAATTTCCTCTTTGTTTCTTCATTTCAACCTCCTAATAATTCATGTATATTTTCCAAAAGTCTCCCAGAAAACAAGGACTAGGTCAATCCACATATCAGTGAACCATAGCAGAATGCGACTCTGAATTTCATATAAACAGTCATAAAATCAAAAAGACAGGTGCTGGGGTTTTGGCTCAGCACTAGAGTGCTGGCTTCACACTTTCAAAGGTCCTGAGTTGGATCCCCAACACCATACGTGAAAGGAATGAATGAACCAATGCATGAGTGTATGATGAATGAATTAAAGGTATAAGGAGGAGGAGGAAGAGGAGGAGGAGGAGGAGAAATAGAAGAAGATGATGAGAAATTTGACAGAAGGGAAAAAGGGGAGGAGAGTGAGTTTAAAGTGTGGTTTCCAATTCCCAAACGTTAAATTACAGCAGACGGGATAGAGAGAGAAGATGGGAGGGCAGGAGAGGGGGGATAGTAGAGGCTAGAAAAGGTAGCAGAATACAACAGTTACTAACATGGCATTTTGTAAAAACGTGGATGTGTAAACAATGTGATTGTGCAATCTGT
Source organism: Callospermophilus lateralis (assembly GCF_048772815.1). Taxonomy (NCBI): domain Eukaryota; kingdom Metazoa; phylum Chordata; class Mammalia; order Rodentia; family Sciuridae; genus Callospermophilus; species Callospermophilus lateralis. The sequence goes on from NW_027513414.1 coordinate 117,479, forward strand.
ATATGGGGTCAAAATGGGAGTTCATAACTCACTTGAATCTAATGTAGGAAATATGGTATCTCAAGAGCTATGTCAGGTTTTAAGCAACCAATATAAAAAAGAGGTCTTCATTTTTCTTTGTAGTTGAGATCTCCTGTTTCCTTGACATGTTTAGTTGTGTTCTCTCCTTTAGTCCTCCCATGCTCTAGTTATTCTGATATGGAAAAACTAGCTGAAATGCCCAACCAGTCTCTAAATCAGTGACACTTTTTCATTAAGCCTAAAGTCACTTTACAATTGCTACAGTCATACTAAATACACTTCTTTGTTTGGAGTTTAAAAGATATTTCCACCAGCTAGATTACAAGGACCTAGAACTCCCATTCTTGTTTATGTAAGAGTGGCTTCATCAGATTAAATGCCGTTCTCTGGAACAACATAAAATAGGAATAATTTACTCATAAGATTCTTACGTAAACCATCTTTATTTACAAAATACTATCTTAAGAATTATTGTTTCATTGAGCTTCCATTGGAGCCAAAGTATAGTCAATTACTGAACTAAAAGCAGTTACTTAAAAACTAAAAATGAGAGATAAGTCAAATTACATTTGAAGAGAGAGCAACAGCATGAGGTTTCTTGTTTGGTTCTGGATGTTGAGTAACAGGCTCATTTGCAGGTGGAAGGAACCCTTCAGGCAACTCACTTGTACTTTCAGAATGGGGGTGAAGAGGGCTGAATTCCAGCTCTTGGGGGAAGATTTTGTGAGGAAAACCCCCTCCCTGCATAGACACTTCGCATTGGAAATGGAGTGGGTGGCGGGTCAGGTGGAAAATAATCTCCAGGTTCCCAGACAAGTTTCCTGGGAGAGGTGGAGGAAAAAAAAGGTCCTCTTCTCATGAACTGACTCCTTGGGTCAACTGGAAACAAGGCACCTCTGACTGGAGGGAAAGGTGCCAACACAGAGCCAGAGCCAGTTGCTTGGTTTTCAGCATGGAGAGGTGAATCAGGCACATCAGAGTCCAAAGGAGGCATATTAGGAATTCTGTGTTCTGCTGGTCCCGATGCTCTACCACAATTTGAGTAAAACCTATCTTGCCTTTGTAGAGGAAGACGTGCATCAGAAGAATATGGTTGGCCTGGCGGAGGGATCATCAGCCTGCTGGCCTGTTCCCCTGGAGGAGAGAGGGGCCCAGTCTGAGAAGGTGCTCTCTGAAAATCAGTGAACTTATGACAGCTGGCTTCTCTTCCTTTACTGCTAGTCGCATGGTCCAGAGGATTCTCCAGGGCCCCTTGACCCTCTTCCTCCTCCCACTGGAGTGAAAGGTGAGAGTGTGAGTGGACCACTCGTTTCAAAATGAGGAGGTCTCCTTTCAGATGAAGGGTGACCTATTGGTGAGGGCCCATTTGGAGAAGGCTTTCTGCCCATTGCTGAGTTGGAAACATCCAGTGCATCATAGGGATCTTTTTCTACAAGTTCAAATCTAAGCTCCTTCTCAGTTAATTTCTGTCTGTTGCGTGCATTTTGTTTCCTGAAATAACTGAGGTTTCTTTCAGCAATCCGAGCTGCCAACTCACTAGCATCTGCTTCTTTCTCGGAGGAAGTAATCTTCCCCAGACAGGAACGAATGGTACTCTGCAATTGTTCTTCAAGATATTGGGCTCTCTTTCTGTAGGTCTCCAGCTCTTTTATTGTATGGCTCATCTTTTCTTCGACTTTGGAAAGTTTCTCCTTTTGCTCCACACGGCAGTTTTCCTCCACTCTTAATTTCCTGTGCAGTTTCATCATATTTTCTTGACAGCGTTCCATCATGACTTTAAAGTTCTTCCGTAGGGTCTCATTCTCACTTTGCAGCTGTGCATTTTCGGACTGCAAGGATGCCTGTTCAGTCTGCAGACTTTTAAGGTGTTCTGTAAGGTCTTCCGTGGTTTTCTCCACTTCAGATGAGAAAGTACATTTTTGATTTCTTCCTCCTTCCAAGATTTCTAAGGAGGCCTTTAGCTTATCACCATAAACCAGGTTCCTCAAAGCTCCTTTGGACTCATCCTCCAAGTGAGCACCAATTTCGGGTTCACTCGTCTTTCCCAGTTCCAGGTGACCACCATCCCTTTGGGCTCCCAGGCTTGGAGAAGATCTATCCTTCATCTTCAGCAAGCATTCACTCAGAGACTCCATGTGATTTTCTGTGTCCCTTAGAACTTGTTCTCCAGCTACTTTAGAGTCCTCTAATATGATTTTTGCTTTATATTGGACACCTCCTTGTTGCCTCTGTGCTTCAGCTTCTCCTTGTATTGTTGGTCTCTGCGTTGGCGGAAGTAGGGATCCTTCATTCAAAACCTCTTTGATTGCCAGCTTCAGTTCTTCCTCATTCACTTGAAAGAGTCTCCAGTTTGTTTTAGCTTCAGCTATTTGTGATCTGAGGGATTCAGATTCACCTTGGAGGGACTGTATCCTTCTTGATAGATGCGCCATCGTTTCATCCTGTTGACCATGTTGAGCCTTCTGTGCTTTGAGCTCTTCTTCTAGAAAGAGCATTTCAACGCCATGGCTGGATTCGGGCCTATGCAGCTTTTCGTCGGTTGCCTCCAGCTGTTGTGCTTCTCTTGAACCCTTCTCAAACCTGCAATCCTTTAAAGATGATTCTAAGCCTTCATGTTCTTTTTCAACAAGGCTCACTTTTTCAAGAAGTCCACATTTTGCCTCAATAAGTCCAGCAAGATTTAGAGCCAGCCTTTTTTCTCTTCCCACGTAAAGCCTGCTACGAACCGACTGAAAACCTCTCCAGAAAAGTGAGAGAACAGCAAAAAATCCAAGAGCTGTACACATCACCAACTCCCAAGGAAAGCCATAAGGAAGATGGCCTGGCTTCATGTCTTCGGACAATGCTGCCACAACCCTGGGTGCTTCTTCCAGAACCACCCACTAGGATGGCTGAGAGGCAGCCCTTGGCTCCTCCATCACGCCAAGACAGCTTTGGCTCTTGCCACCACAACCACAGCCTGCCCAGGCAGGCCAACACAGGCTGTGGACACTCAGGTGTTTGGTCAGGAACTCCAACCTGCACCAGGCAACGGAGCAGACCACTGTGATCCCCTTCAGGGGCTGAGCGTATGGTGGGTGGTGGGCGTATGGCGGTGGGAGCCATGATCAAAGGCTCCCAGGAGCCTTGTTGTGCTCAACTGCCCATCAGGGGAGTCTTGTCCGCTTCCCTACCCAGTGCATCCTCATGTGCCACAGGTTTCGGTCCCTCCCACTCCAGCCAGAGAGAATTCCTCTCCATGCCACCCACCCCTTCATTTGGTTTAGGCCAGGCCAAGGCGGGGTTAGTAGGAAGATTCCATCCAGTCATAATAACATTCAGTTTGATGTCACTCAAATTCTAAAGCTGACTAAACTGGTTCAAACAGCTTTTATGGCCTCTATTGGTCTTTGTGTCCCTTGCCTTTTGTTTGAGTGACTCAGTCCTTTCCCTGCCCTTGTGCTCTCCCTATTTCCTACCTTCCTTGCTTCCTTCCTCCCTTCCTGGGTTTTCCCCTTTTCTTCTTCCTTCTTTTCTACCTCCCTGCATCCCTCCAACTTTGCCTTCCTCCCTTCCAACTTTCTCTCTCCCTTCCCTCCCTTTTCTTTTCTTGCAAGTGTTTGGGGTGAAAGTCCATGGCAGGCCAGCCCCAAGCTAGGCAAGGTCACTGCCACTGAGCTACAACATCCCCAGACCTGCTGCCACTTCCTATGCAAGTAACTTGAATTATCTCTAAAGAGAAACTCTCACATTAGTCTACTTTCAAAGTAATTTCAGAAGAGTTGCTAACATGGGCATAAATCAGTTATGACAAGTCATTTTTGAAAAGCACGGCACAGCTAATGTTCCTCCAAAGAAGGAGTGGAAAACTTAATTGGTTTTCAGGTCAGCATTTCTAGACTAGTACAAACCCTCCTAATCCTGATCTCTCCTTAGTCCTATGATTTCTTTAAGTGTCCCCTTTGCTCCTGTTCATGGAGTCATGTGTACAGAAATTATACCTGGTTCTATTGAACTCTACTTAATTCTTTCTCACCTCTGTGCTCCTTTGGCCAAGTCACTCCTCAAAACTTACTGTAACCCTTTCAATTTTTTGTCCATTTTCATTTAAAAAACTCTTTCAAAAATTGAACCATTTCGCATGCAGACACAGTCTTCTTGATCTGCTATTAATCCCCCACTACTGACATTGTAAGTTATTGAAATGTACACTTCCGGACCGTTTTCAGATTTTTGATTCCTGTATATCTATCTGTCTATCTATTTACAAACATAACATGGTATTCTGAAAGAATCGTTCTGCTTTTGGAGCTATACATTGTGTTTTCCAGAAGCAGGCCTATTACACAGAGATGAATCCACGTTACCTAGATTGAGTTCAAACCGGAATGTGCACTCTGATTCCCATTATATTGTTCTACCTACTGATGGACAGTTGAGTTATATCCAGACCTCACCACCTCCCCCATTGAGTAAAACCCTTGTGAAGAGACATGTAGATGCCTTTATGAACATATTGATAATTATTCATGGCAGTGTTTTCCATGTTTCCTTTGCAGCCTGAAATTACCTTCATTCCAGTTTACTGGTATAAGAACCGCAGTATATCAGCAACCATTCTCCAATAGTAGTTCAGGCAGAAGTCATTCTAGATAACAAGCAGTGCCGGATCCTCCATGTATTTTACACAGCCCATGACGGGGGACATCCGTCCATTCGTTTAGAACAACTGATGTTTTATGCTGGCAATTTAGGTTTATTTAAAGGAGTGATTAGAAAACAGGTGAGACAGACTGATTAGATTCAGTATGTATGTTGGCTTTGTTTTTCTAGGCCTGAAGTTTTCACATTTCAATTAATTGTAGGTTAAGTATCAGGCAGATTCTTCACTGGGCTTCAAATGTGATAAAGTTGCTTCTTATTTTTAAGAAGGCCGTTGCAATCCTGCATTTATTTTACACCTCAGTGCTTGTTTTACACACAAGCACACACACCCACACACCACACACATCAACACACACACAAACACATAATTAGAGCACATTTAACACTCAAATAAAGCTTTACCTACTGATTCATAACTAGGGTATTTTTTTAATAAGTATTGTGTCTTGGTCTCTACTGGGGAAACATGGTTCAATGTGAGTTCTCTGGTTTGTTGTAGGGCAGTGAACGTTCACTTGTTGGCAATGATATAGAAATGGGGAGTAAGAGTTTAAAAGTTTTTACAGTAGGTAGGCAGAGTCAGAGTATGGAATCTAAGAATAAGAAATTGGGGAATTTCCTCTTTGTTTCTTCATTTCAACCTCCTAATAATTCATGTATATTTTCCAAAAGTCTCCCAGAAAACAAGGACTAGGTCAATCCACATATCAGTGAACCATAGCAGAATGCGACTCTGAATTTCATATAAACAGTCATAAAATCAAAAAGACAGGTGCTGGGGTTTTGGCTCAGCACTAGAGTGCTGGCTTCACACTTTCAAAGGTCCTGAGTTGGATCCCCAACACCATACGTGAAAGGAATGAATGAACCAATGCATGAGTGTATGATGAATGAATTAAAGGTATAAGGAGGAGGAGGAAGAGGAGGAGGAGGAGGAGAAATAGAAGAAGATGATGAGAAATTTGACAGAAGGGAAAAAGGGGAGGAGAGTGAGTTTAAAGTGTGGTTTCCAATTCCCAAACGTTAAATTACAGCAGACGGGATAGAGAGAGAAGATGGGAGGGCAGGAGAGGGGGGATAGTAGAGGCTAGAAAAGGTAGCAGAATACAACAGTTACTAACATGGCATTTTGTAAAAACGTGGATGTGTAAACAATGTGATTGTGCAATCTGTATATGGGGTCAAAATGGGAGTTCATAACTCACTTGAATCTAATGTAGGAAATATGGTATCTCAAGAGCTATGTAAGGTTTTAAGCAACCAATATAAAAAAGAGGTCTTCATTTTTCTTTGTAGTTGAGATCTCCTGTTTCCTTGACATGTTTAGTTGTGTTCTCTCCTTTAGTCCTCCCAGGCTCTAGTTATTCTGATATGGAAAAACTAGCTGAAATGCCCAACCAGTCTCTAAATCAGTGACACTTTTTCATTAAGCCTAAAGTCACTTTACAATTGCTACAGTCATACTAAATACACTTCTTTGTTTGGAGTTTAAAAGATATTTCCACCAGCTAGATTACAAGGACCTAGAACTACCATTCTTGTTTATGTAAGAGTGGCTTCATCAGATTAAATGCCGTTCTCTGGAATAACATAAAATAGGAATAATTTACTCATAAGATTCTTACGTAAACCATCTTTATTTACAAAATACTATCTTAAGAATTATTGTTTCATTGAGCTTCAATTGGAGCCAAAGTATAGTCAATTACTGAACTAAAAGCAGTTACTTAAAAACTAAAAATGAGAGATAAGTCAAATTACATTTGAAGAGAGAGCAACAGCATGAGGTTTCTTGTTTGGTTCTGGATGTTGAGTAACAGGCTCATTTGCAGGTGGAAGGAACCCTTCAGGCAACTCACTTGTACTTTCAGAATGGGGGTGAAGAGGGCTGAATTCCAGCTCTTGGGGGAAGATTTTGTGAGGAAAACCCCCTCCCTGCATAGACACTTCGCATTGGAAATGGAGTGGGTGGCGGGTCAGGTGGAAAATAATCTCCAGGTTCCCAGACAAGTTTCCTGGGAGAGGTGGAGGGAAAAAAAGGTCCTCTTCTCATGAACTGACTCCTTGGGTCAACTGGAAACAAGGCACCTCTGACTGGAGGGAAAGGTGCCAACACAGAGCCAGAGCCAGTTGCTTGGTTTTCAGCATGGAGAGGTGAATCAGGCACATCAGAGTCCAAAGGAGGCATATTAGGAATTCTGTGTTCTGCTGGTCCCGATGCTCTACCACAATTTGAGTAAAACCTATCTTGCCTTTGTAGAGGAAGACGTGCATCAGAAGAATATGGTTGGCCTGGCGGAGGGATCATCAGCCTGCTGGCCTGTTCCCCTGGAGGAGAGAGGGGCCCAGTCTGAGAAGGTGCTCTCTGAAAATCAGTGAACTTATGACAGCTGGCTTCTCTTCCTTTACTGCTAGTCGCATGGTCCAGAGGATTCTCCAGGGCCCCTTGACCCTCTTCCTCCTCCCACTGGAGTGAAAGGTGAGAGTGTGAGTGGACCACTCGTTTCAAAATGAGGAGGTCTCCTTTCAGATGAAGGGTGACCTATTGGTGAGGGCCCATTTGGAGAAGGCTTTCTGCCCATTGCTGAGTTGGAAACATCCAGTGCATCATAGGGATCTTTTTCTACAAGTTCAAATCTAAGCTCCTTCTCAGTTAATTTCTGTCTGTTGCGTGCATTTTGTTTCCTGAAATAACTGAGGTTTCTTTCAGCAATCCGAGCTGCCAACTCACTAGCATCTGCTTCTTTCTCGGAGGAAGTAATCTTCCCCAGACAGGAAAGAATGGTACTCTGCAATTGTTCTTCAAGATATTGGGCTCTCTTTCTGTAGGTCTCCAGCTCTTTTATTGTATGGCTCATCTTTTCTTCGACTTTGGAAAGTTTCTCCTTTTGCTCCACACGGCAGTTTTCCTCCACTCTTAATTTCCTGTGCAGTTTCATCATATTTTCTTGACAGCGTTCCATCATGACTTTAAAGTTCTTCTGTAGGGTCTCATTCTCACTTTGCAGCTGTGCATTTTCGGACTGCAAGGATGCCTGTTCAGTCTGCAGACTTTTAAGGTGTTCTGTAAGGTCTTCCGTGGTTTTCTCCACTTCAGATGAGAAAGTACATTTTTGATTTCTTCCTCCTTCCAAGATTTCTAAGGAGGCCTTTAGCTTATCACCATAAACCAGGTTCCTCAAAGCTCCTTTGGACTCATCCTCCAAGTGAGCACCAATTTCGGGTTCACTCGTCTTTCCCAGTTCCAGGTGACCACCATCCCTTTGGGCTCCCAGGCTTGGAGAAGATCTATCCTTCATCTTCAGCAAGCATTCACTCAGAGACTCCATGTGATTTTCTGTGTCCCTTAGAACTTGTTCTCCAGCTACTTTAGAGTCCTCTAATATGATTTTTGCTTTATATTGGACACCTCCTTGTTGCCTCTGTGCTTCAGCTTCTCCTTGTATTGTTGGTCTCTGCGTTGGCGGAAGTAGGGATCCTTCATTCAAAACCTCTTTGATTGCCAGCTTCAGTTCTTCCTCATTCACTTGAAAGAGTCTCCAGTTTGTTTTAGCTTCAGCTATTTGTGATCTGAGGGATTCAGATTCACCTTGGAGGGACTGTATCCTTCTTGATAGATGCGCCATCGTTTCATCCTGTTGACCATGTTGAGCCTTCTGTGCTTTGAGCTCTTCTTCTAGAAAGAGCATTTCAACGCCATGGCTGGATTCGGGCCTATGCAGCTTTTCGTCGGTTGCCTCCAGCTGTTGTGCTTCTCTTGAACCCTTCTCAAACCTGCAATCCTTTAAAGATGATTCTAAGCCTTCATGTTCTTTTTCAACAAGGCTCACTTTTTCAAGAAGTCCACATTTTGCCTCAATAAGTCCAGCAAGATTTAGAGCCAGCCTTTTTTCTCTTCCCACGTAAAGCCTGCTACGAACCGACTGAAAACCTCTCCAGAAAAGTGAGAGAACAGCAAAAAATCCAAGAGCTGTACACATCACCAACTCCCAAGGAAAGCCATAAGGAAGATGGCCTGGCTTCATGTCTTCGGACAATGCTGCCACAACCCTGGGTGCTTCTTCCAGAACCACCCACTAGGATGGCTGAGAGGCAGCCCTTGGCTCCTCCATCACGCCAAGACAGCTTTGGCTCTTGCCACCACAACCACAGCCTGCCCAGGCAGGCCAACACAGGCTGTGGACACTCAGGTGTTTGGTCAGGAACTCCAACCTGCACCAGGCAACGGAGCAGACCACTGTGATCCCCTTCAGGGGCTGAGCGTATGGTGGGTGGTGGGCGTATGGCGGTGGGAGCCATGATCAAAGGCTCCCAGGAGCCTTGTTGTGCTCAACTGCCCATCAGGGGAGTCTTGTCCGCTTCCCTACCCAGTGCATCCTCATGTGCCACAGGTTTCGGTCCCTCCCACTCCAGCCAGAGAGAATTCCTCTCCATGCCACCCACCCCTTGATTTGGTTTAGGCCAGGCCAAGGCGGGGTTAGTAGGAAGATTCCATCCAGTCATAATAACATTCAGTTTGATGTCACTCAAATTCTAAAGCTGACTAAACTGGTTCAAACAGCTTTTATGGCCTCTATTGGTCTTTGTGTCCCTTGCCTTTTGTTTGAGTGACTCAGTCCTTTCCCTGCCCTTGTGCTCTCCCTATTTCCTACCTTCCTTGCTTCCTTCCTCCCTTCCTGGGTTTTCCCCTTTTCTTCTTCCTTCTTTTCTACCTCCCTGCATCCCTCCAACTTTGCCTTCCTCCCTTCCAACTTTCTCTCTCCCTTCCCTCCCTTTTCTTTTCTTGCAAGTGTTTGGGGTGAAAGTCCATGGCAGGCCAGCCCCAAGCTAGGCAAGGTCACTGCCACTGAGCTACGACATCCCCAGACCTGCTGCCACTTCCTATGCAAGTAACTTGAATTATCTCTAAAGAGAAACTCTCACATTAGTCTACTTTCAAAGTAATTTCAGAAGAGTTGCTAACATGGGCATAAATCAGTTATGACAAGTCATTTTTGAAAAGCACGGCACAGCTAATGTTCCTCCAAAGAAGGAGTGGAAAACTTAATTGGTTTTCAGGTCAGCATTTCTAGACTAGTACAAACCCTCCTAATCCTGATCTCTCCTTAGTCCTATGATTTCTTTAAGTGTCCCCTTTGCTCCTGTTCATGGAGTCATGTGTACAGAAATTATACCTGGTTCTATTGAACTCTACTTAATTCTTTCTCACCTCTGTGCTCCTTTGGCCAAGTCACTCCTCAACACTTACTGTAACCCTTTCAATTTTTTTGTCCATTTTCATTTAAAAAACTCTTTCAAAAATTGAACCATTTCGCATGCAGACACAGTCTTCTTGATCTGCTATTAATCCCCCACTACTGATATTGTAAGTTATTGAAATGTACACTTCCGGACCGTTTTCAGATTTTTGATTCCTGTATATCTATCTGTCTATCTATTTACAAACATAACATGGTATTCTGAAAGAATCGTTCTGCTTTTGGAGCTCTACATTGTGTTTTCCAGAAGCAGGCCTATTACACAGAGATGAATCCACGTTACCTAGATTGAGTTCAAACCGGAATGTGCACTCTGATTCCCATTATATTGTTCTACCTACTGATGGACAGTTCAGTTATATCCAGACCTCACCACCTCCCCCATTGAGTAAAACCCTTGTGAAGAGACATGTAGATGCCTTTATGAACATATTGATAATTTTTCATGGCAGTGTTTTCCAAAAACCAGTTAGTAAAATCAATTGATTCCTTTGCAGCCTGAAATTACCTTCATTCCAGTTTACTGGTATAAGAACCGCAGTATATCAGCAACCATTCTCCAATAGTAGTTCAGGCAGAAGTCATTCTAGATAACAAGCAGTGCCGGATCCTCCATGTATTTTACACAGCCCATGACGGGGGACATCCGTCCATTCGTTTAGAACAACTGATGTTTTATGCTGGCAATTTAGGTTTATTTAAAGGAGTGATTAGAAAACAGGTGAGACAGACTGATTAGATTCAGTATGTATGTTGGCTTTGTTTTTCTAGGCCTGAAGTTTTCACATTTCAATTAATTGTAGGTTAAGTATCAGGCAGATTCTTCACTGGGCTTCAAATGTGATAAAGTTGCTTCTTATTTTTAAGAAGGCCGTTGCAATCCTGCATTTATTTTACACCTCAGTGCTTGTTTTACACACAAGCACACACACCCACACACCACACAAATCAACACACACACAAACACATAATTAGAGCACATTTAACACTCAAATAAAGCTTTACCTACTGATTCATAACTAGGGTATTTTTTTAATAAGTATTGTGTCTTGGTCTCTACTGGGGAAACATGGTTCAATGTGAGTTCTCCGGTTTGTTGTAGGGCAGTGAACGTTCACTTGTTGGCAATGATATAGAAATGGGGAGTAAGAGTTTAAAAGTTTTTACAGTAGGTAGGCAGAGTCAGAGTATGGAATCTAAGAATAAGAAATTGGGGAATTTCCTCTTTGTTTCTTCATTTCAACCTCCTAATAATTCATGTATATTTTCCAAAAGTCTCCCAGAAAACAAGGACTAGGTCAATCCACATATCAGTGAACCATAGCAGAATGCGACTCTGAATTTCATATAAACAGTCATAAAATCAAAAAGACAGGTGCTGGGGTTTTGGCTCAGCACTAGAGTGCTGGCTTCACACTTTCAAAGGTCCTGAGTTGGATCCCCAACACCATACGTGAAAGGAATGAATGAACCAATGCATGAGTGTATGATGAATGAATTAAAGGTATAAGGAGGAGGAGGAAGAGGAGGAGGAGGAGGAGAAATAGAAGAAGATGATGAGAAATTTGACAGAAGGGAAAAAGGGGAGGAGAGTGAGTTTAAAGTGTGGTTTCCAATTCCCAAACGTTAAATTACAGCAGACGGGATAGAGAGAGAAGATGGGAGGGCAGGAGAGGGGGGATAGTAGAGGCTAGAAAAGGTAGCAGAATACAACAGTTACTAACATGGCATTTTGTAAAAACGTGGATGTGTAAACAATGTGATTGTGCAATCTGTATATGGGGTCAAAATGGGAGTTCATAACTCACTTGAATCTAATGTAGGAAATATGGTATCTCAAGAGCTATGTAAGGTTTTAAGCAACCAATATAAAAAAGAGGTCTTCATTTTTCTTTGTAGTTGAGATCTCCTGTTTCCTTGACATGTTTAGTTGTGTTCTCTCCTTTAGTCCTCCCATGCTCTAGTTATTCTGATATGGAAAAACTAGCTGAAATGCCCAACCAGTCTCTAAATCAGTGACACTTTTTCATTAAGCCTAAAGTCACTTTACAATTGCTACAGTCATACTAAATACACTTCTTTGTTTGGAGTTTAAAAGATATTTCCACCAGCTAGATTACAAGGACCTAGAACTCCCATTCTTGTTTATGTAAGAGTGGCTTCATCAGATTAAATGCCGTTCTCTGGAATAACATAAAATAGGAATAATTTACTCATAAGATTCTTACGTAAACCATCTTTATTTACAAAATACTATCTTAAGAATTATTGTTTCATTGAGCTTCAATTGGAGCCAAAGTATAGTCAATTACTGAACTAAAAGCAGTTACTTAAAAACTAAAAATGAGAGATAAGTCAAATTACATTTGAAGAGAGAGCAACAGCATGAGGTTTCTTGTTTGGTTCTGGATGTTGAGTAACAGGCTCATTTGCAGGTGGAAGGAACCCTTCAGGCAACTCACTTGTACTTTCAGAATGGGGGTGAAGAGGGCTGAATTCCAGCTCTTGGGGGAAGATTTTGTGAGGAAAACCCCCTCCCTGCATAGACACTTCGCATTGGAAATGGAGTGGGTGGCGGGTCAGGTGGAAAATAATCTCCAGGTTCCCAGACAAGTTTCCTGGGAGAGGTGGAGGGAAAAAAAGGTCCTCTTCTCATGAACTGACTCCTTGGGTCAACTGGAAACAAGGCACCTCTGACTGGAGGGAAAGGTGCCAACACAGAGCCAGAGCCAGTTGCTTGGTTTTCAGCATGGAGAGGTGAATCAGGCACATCAGAGTCCAAAGGAGGCATATTAGGAATTCTGTGTTCTGCTGGTCCCGATGCTCTACCACAATTTGAGTAAAACCTATCTTGCCTTTGTAGAGGAAGACGTGCATCAGAAGAATATGGTTGGCCTGGCGGAGGGATCATCAGCCTGCTGGCCTGTTCCCCTGGAGGAGAGAGGGGCCCAGTCTGAGAAGGTGCTCTCTGAAAATCAGTGAACTTATGACAGCTGGCTTCTCTTCCTTTACTGCTAGTCGCATGGTCCAGAGGATTCTCCAGGGCCCCTTGACCCTCTTCCTCCTCCCACTGGAGTGAAAGGTGAGAGTGTGAGTGGACCACTCGTTTCAAAATGAGGAGGTCTCCTTTCAGATGAAGGGTGACCTATTGGTGAGGGCCCATTTGGAGAAGGCTTTCTGCCCATTGCTGAGTTGGAAACATCCAGTGCATCATAGGGATCTTTTTCTACAAGTTCAAATCTAAGCTCCTTCTCAGTTAATTTCTGTCTGTTGCGTGCATTTTGTTTCCTGAAATAACTGAGGTTTCTTTCAGCAATCCGAGCTGCCAACTCACTAGCATCTGCTTCTTTCTCGGAGGAAGTAATCTTCCCCAGACAGGAACGAATGGTACTCTGCAATTGTTCTTCAAGATATTGGGCTCTCTTTCTGTAGGTCTCCAGCTCTTTTATTGTATGGCTCATCTTTTCTTCGACTTTGGAAAGTTTCTCCTTTTGCTCCACACGGCAGTTTTCCTCCACTCTTAATTTCCTGTGCAGTTTCATCATATTTTCTTGACAGCGTTCCATCATGACTTTAAAGTTCTTCTGTAGGGTCTCATTCTCACTTTGCAGCTGTGCATTTTCGGACTGCAAGGATGCCTGTTCAGTCTGCAGACTTTTAAGGTGTTCTGTAAGGTCTTCCGTGGTTTTCTCCACTTCAGATGAGAAAGTACATTTTTGATTTCTTCCTCCTTCCAAGATTTCTAAGGAGGCCTTTAGCTTATCACCATAAACCAGGTTCCTCAAAGCTCCTTTGGACTCATCCTCCAAGTGAGCACCAATTTCGGGTTCACTCGTCTTTCCCAGTTCCAGGTGACCACCATCCCTTTGGGCTCCCAGGCTTGGAGAAGATCTATCCTTCATCTTCAGCAAGCATTCACTCAGAGACTCCATGTGATTTTCTGTGTCCCTTAGAACTTGTTCTCCAGCTACTTTAGAGTCCTCTAATATGATTTTTGCTTTATATTGGACACCTCCTTGTTGCCTCTGTGCTTCAGCTTCTCCTTGTATTGTTGGTCTCTGCGTTGGCGGAAGTAGGGATCCTTCATTCAAAACCTCTTTGATTGCCAGCTTCAGTTCTTCCTCATTCACTTGAAAGAGTCTCCAGTTTGTTTTAGCTTCAGCTATTTGTGATCTGAGGGATTCAGATTCACTTTGGAGGGACTGTATCCTTCTTGATAGATGCGCCATCGTTTCATCCTGTTGACCATGTTGAGCCTTCTGTGCTTTGAGCTCTTCTTCTAGAAAGAGCATTTCAACGCCATGGCTGGATTCGGGCCTATGCAGCTTTTCGTCGGTTGCCTCCAGCTGTTGTGCTTCTCTTGAACCCTTCTCAAACCTGCAATCCTTTAAAGATGATTCTAAGCCTTCATGTTCTTTTTCAACAAGGCTCACTTTTTCAAGAAGTCCACATTTTGCCTCAATAAGTCCAGCAAGATTTAGAGCCAGCCTTTTTTCTCTTCCCACGTAAAGCCTGCTACGAACCGACTGAAAACCTCTCCAGAAAAGTGAGAGAACAGCAAAAAATCCAAGAGCTGTACACATCACCAACTCCCAAGGAAAGCCATAAGGAAGATGGCCTGGCTTCATGTCTTCGGACAATGCTGCCACAACCCTGGGTGCTTCTTCCAGAACCACCCACTAGGATGGCTGAGAGGCAGCCCTTGGCTCCTCCATCACGCCAAGACAGCTTTGGCTCTTGCCACCACAACCACAGCCTGCCCAGGCAGGCCAACACAGGCTGTGGACACTCAGGTGTTTGGTCAGGAACTCCAACCTGCACCAGGCAACGGAGCAGACCACTGTGATCCCCTTCAGGGGCTGAGCGTATGGTGGGTGGTGGGCGTATGGCGGTGGGAGCCATGATCAAAGGCTCCCAGGAGCCTTGTTGTGCTCAACTGCCCATCAGGGGAGTCTTGTCCGCTTCCCTACCCAGTGCATCCTCATGTGCCACAGGTTTCGGTCCCTCCCACTCCAGCCAGAGAGAATTCCTCTCCATGCCACCCACCCCTTGATTTGGTTTAGGCCAGGCCAAGGCGGGGTTAGTAGGAAGATTCCATCCAGTCATAATAACATTCAGTTTGATGTCACTCAAATTCTAAAGCTGACTAAACTGGTTCAAACAGCTTTTATGGCCTCTATTGGTCTTTGTGTCCCTTGCCTTTTGTTTGAGTGACTCAGTCCTTTCCCTGCCCTTGTGCTCTCCCTATTTCCTACCTTCCTTGCTTCCTTCCTCCCTTCCTGGGTTTTCCCCTTTTCTTCTTCCTTCTTTTCTACCTCCCTGCATCCCTCCAACTTTGCCTTCCTCCCTTCCAACTTTCTCTCTCCCTTCCCTCCCTTTTCTTTTCTTGCAAGTGTTTGGGGTGAAAGTCCATGGCAGGCCAGCCCCAAGCTAGGCAAGGTCACTGCCACTGAGCTACAACATCCCCAGACCTGCTGCCACTTCCTATGCAAGTAACTTGAATTATCTCTAAAGAGAAACTCTCACATTAGTCTACTTTCAAAGTAATTTCAGAAGAGTTGCTAACATGGGCATAAATCAGTTATGACAAGTCATTTTTGAAAAGCACGGCACAGCTAATGTTCCTCCAAAGAAGGAGTGGAAAACTTAATTGGTTTTCAGGTCAGCATTTCTAGACTAGTACAAACCCTCCTAATCCTGATCTCTCCTTAGTCCTATGATTTCTTTAAGTGTCCCCTTTGCTCCTGTTCATGGAGTCATGTGTACAGAAATTATACCTGGTTCTATTGAACTCTACTTAATTCTTTCTCACCTCTGTGCTCCTTTGGCCAAGTCACTCCTCAACACTTACTGTAACCCTTTCAATTTTTTTGTCCATTTTCATTTAAAAAACTCTTTCAAAAATTGAACCATTTCGCATGCAGACACAGTCTTCTTGATCTGCTATTAATCCCCCACTACTGACATTGTAAGTTATTGAAATGTACACCTCCGGACCGTTTTCAGATTTTTGATTCCTGTATATCTATCTGTCTATCTATTTACAAACATAACATGGTATTCTGAAAGAATCGTTCTGCTTTTGGAGCTCTACATTGTGTTTTCCAGAAGCAGGCCTATTACACAGAGATGAATCCACGTTACCTAGATTGAGTTCAAACCGGAATGTGCACTCTGATTCCCATTATATTGTTCTACCTACTGATGGACAGTTCAGTTATATCCAGACCTCACCACCTCCCCCATTGAGTAAAACCCTTGTGAAGAGACATGTAGATGCCTTTATGAACATATTGATAATTTTTCATGGCAGTGTTTTCCAAAAACCAGTTAGTAAAATCAATTGATTCCTTTGCAGCCTGAAATTACCTTCATTCCAGTTTACTGGTATAAGAACCGCAGTATATCAGCAACCATTCTCCAATAGTAGTTCAGGCAGAAGTCATTCTACATAACAAGCAGTGCCGGATCCTCCATGTATTTTACACAGCCCATGACGGGGGACATCCGTCCATTCGTTTAGAACAACTGATGTTTTATGCTGGCAATTTAGATTTATTTAAAGGAGTGATTAGAAAACAGGTGAGACAGACTGATTAGATTCAGTATGTATGTTGGCTTTGTTTTTCTAGGCCTGAAGTTTTCACATTTCAATTAATTGTAGGTTAAGTATCAGGCAGATTCTTCACTGGGCTTCAAATGTGATAAAGTTGCTTCTTATTTTTAAGAAGGCCGTTGCAATCCTGCATTTATTTTACACCTCAGTGCTTGTTTTACACACAAGCACACACACCCACACACCACACACATCAACACACACACAAACACATAATTAGAGCACATTTAACACTCAAATAAAGCTTTACCTACTGATTCATAACTAGGGTATTTTTTTAATAAGTATTGTGTCTTGGTCTCTACTGGGGAAACATGGTTCAATGTGAGTTCTCCGGTTTGTTGTAGGGCAGTGAACGTTCACTTGTTGGCAATGATATAGAAATGGGGAGTAAGAGTTTAAAAGTTTTTACAGTAGGTAGGCAGAGTCAGAGTATGGAATCTAAGAATAAGAAATTGGGGAATTTCCTCTTTGTTTCTTCATTTCAACCTCCTAATAATTCATGTATATTTTCCAAAAGTCTCCCAGAAAACAAGGACTAGGTCAATCCACATATCAGTGAACCATAGCAGAATGCGACTCTGAATTTCATATAAACAGTCATAAAATCAAAAAGACAGGTGCTGGGGTTTTGGCTCAGCACTAGAGTGCTGGCTTCACACTTTCAAAGGTCCTGAGTTGGATCCCCAACACCATACGTGAAAGGAATGAATGAACCAATGCATGAGTGTATGATGAATGAATTAAAGGTATAAGGAGGAGGAGGAAGAGGAGGAGGAGGAGGAGAAATAGAAGAAGATGATGAGAAATTTGACAGAAGGGAAAAAGGGGAGGAGAGTGAGTTTAAAGTGTGGTTTCCAATTCCCAAACGTTAAATTACAGCAGACGGGATAGAGAGAGAAGATGGGAGGGCAGGAGAGGGGGGATAGTAGAGGCTAGAAAAGGTAGCAGAATACAACAGTTACTAACATGGCATTTTGTAAAAACGTGGATGTGTAAACAATGTGATTGTGCAATCTGTATATGGGGTCAAAATGGGAGTTCATAACTCACTTGAATCTAATGTAGGAAATATGGTATCTCAAGAGCTATGTCAGGTTTTAAGCAACCAATATAAAAAAGAGGTCTTCATTTTTCTTTGTAGTTGAGATCTCCTGTTTCCTTGACATGTTTAGTTGTGTTCTCTCCTTTAGTCCTCCCATGCTCTAGTTATTCTGATATGGAAAAACTAGCTGAAATGCCCAACCAGTCTCTAAATCAGTGACACTTTTTCATTAAGCCTAAAGTCACTTTACAATTGCTACAGTCATACTAAATACACTTCTTTGTTTGGAGTTTAAAAGATATTTCCACCAGCTAGATTACAAGGACCTAGAACTCCCATTCTTGTTTATGTAAGAGTGGCTTCATCAGATTAAATGCCGTTCTCTGGAATAACATAAAATAGGAATAATTTACTCATAAGATTCTTACGTAAACCATCTTTATTTACAAAATACTATCTTAAGAATTATTGTTTCATTGAGCTTCAATTGGAGCCAAAGTATAGTCAATTACTGAACTAAAAGCAGTTACTTAAAAACTAAAAATGAGAGATAAGTCAAATTACATTTGAAGAGAGAGCAACAGCATGAGGTTTCTTGTTTGGTTCTGGATGTTGAGTAACAGGCTCATTTGCAGGTGGAAGGAACCCTTCAGGCAACTCACTTGTACTTTCAGAATGGGGGTGAAGAGGGCTGAATTCCAGCTCTTGGGGGAAGATTTTGTGAGGAAAACCCCCTCCCTGCATAGACACTTCGCATTGGAAATGGAGTGGGTGGCGGGTCAGGTGGAAAATAATCTCCAGGTTCCCAGACAAGTTTCCTGGGAGAGGTGGAGGAAAAAAAAGGTCCTCTTCTCATGAACTGACTCCTTGGGTCAACTGGAAACAAGGCACCTCTGACTGGAGGGAAAGGTGCCAACACAGAGCCAGAGCCAGTTGCTTGGTTTTCAGCATGGAGAGGTGAATCAGGCACATCAGAGTCCAAAGGAGGCATATTAGGAATTCTGTGTTCTGCTGGTCCCGATGCTCTACCACAATTTGAGTAAAACCTATCTTGCCTTTGTAGAGGAAGACGTGCATCAGAAGAATATGGTTGGCCTGGCGGAGGGATCATCAGCCTGCTGGCCTGTTCCCCTGGAGGAGAGAGGGGCCCAGTCTGAGAAGGTGCTCTCTGAAAATCAGTGAACTTATGACAGCTGGCTTCTCTTCCTTTACTGCTAGTCGCATGGTCCAGAGGATTCTCCAGGGCCCCTTGACCCTCTTCCTCCTCCCACTGGAGTGAAAGGTGAGAGTGTGAGTGGACCACTCTTTTCAAAATGAGGAGGTCTCCTTTCAGATGAAGGGTGACCTATTGGTGAGGGCCCATTTGGAGAAGGCTTTCTGCCCATTGCTGAGTTGGAAACATCCAGTGCATCATAGGGATCTTTTTCTACAAGTTCAAATCTAAGCTCCTTCTCAGTTAATTTCTGTCTGTTGCGTGCATTTTGTTTCCTGAAATAACTGAGGTTTCTTTCAGCAATCCGAGCTGCCAACTCACTAGCATCTGCTTCTTTCTCGGAGGAAGTAATCTTCCCCAGACAGGAACGAATGGTACTCTGCAATTGTTCTTCAAGATATTGGGCTCTCTTTCTGTAGGTCTCCAGCTCTTTTATTGTATGGCTCATCTTTTCTTTGACTTTGGAAAGTTTTTCCTTTTGCTCCACACGGCAGTTTTCCTCCACTCTTAATTTCCTGTGCAGTTTCATCATATTTTCTTGACAGCGTTCCATCATGACTTTAAAGTTCTTCTGTAGGGTCTCATTCTCACTTTGCAGCTGTGCATTTTCGGACTGCAAGGATGCCTGTTCAGTCTGCAGACTTTTAAGGTGTTCTGTAAGGTCTTCCGTGGTTTTCTCCACTTCAGATGAGAAAGTACATTTTTGATTTGTTCCTCCTTCCAAGATTTCTAAGGAGGCCTTTAGCTTATCACCATAAACCAGGTTCCTCAAAGCTCCTTTGGACTCATCCTCCAAGTGAGCACCAATTTCGGGTTCACTCGTCTTTCCCAGTTCCAGGTGACCACCATCCCTTTGGGCTCCCAGGCTTGGAGAAGATCTATCCTTCATCTTCAGCAAGCATTCACTCAGAGACTCCATGTGATTTTCTGTGTCCCTTAGAACTTGTTCTCCAGCTACTTTAGAGTCCTCTAATATGATTTTTGCTTTATATTGGACACCTCCTTGTTGCCTCTGTGCTTCAGCTTCTCCTTGTATTGTTGGTCTCTGCGTTGGCGGAAGTAGGGATCCTTCATTCAAAACCTCTTTGATTGCCAGCTTCAGTTCTTCCTCATTCACTTGAAAGAGTCTCCAGTTTGTTTTAGCTTCAGCTATTTGTGATCTGAGGGATTCAGATTCACCTTGGAGGGACTGTATCCTTCTTGATAGATGCGCCATCGTTTCATCCTGTTGACCATGTTGAGCCTTCTGTGCTTTGAGCTCTTCTTCTAGAAAGAGCATTTCAACGCCATGGCTGGATTCGGGCCTATGCAGCTTTTCGTCGGTTGCCTCCAGCTGTTGTGCTTCTCTTGAACCCTTCTCAAACCTGCAATCCTTTAAAGATGATTCTAAGCCTTCATGTTCTTTTTCAACAAGGCTCAATTTTTCAAGAAGTCCACATTTTGCCTCAATAAGTCCAGCAAGATTTAGAGCCAGCCTTTTTTCTCTTCCCACGTAAAGCCTGCTACGAACCGACTGAAAACCTCTCCAGAAAAGTGAGAGAACAGCAAAAAATCCAAGAGCTGTACACATCACCAACTCCCAAGGAAAGCCATAAGGAAGATGGCCTGGCTTCATGTCTTCGGACAATGCTGCCACAACCCTGGGTGCTTCTTCCAGAACCACCCACTAGGATGGCTGAGAGGCAGCCCTTGGCTCCTCCATCACGCCAAGACAGCTTTGGCTCTTGCCACCACAACCACAGCCTGCCCAGGCAGGCCAACACAGGCTGTGGACACTCAGGTGTTTGGTCAGGAACTCCAACCTGCACCAGGCAACGGAGCAGACCACTGTGATCCCCTTCAGGGGCTGAGCGTATGGTGGGTGGTGGGCGTATGGCGGTGGGAGCCATGATCAAAGGCTCCCAGGAGCCTTGTTGTGCTCAACTGCCCATCAGGGGAGTCTTGTCCGCTTCCCTAAACAGTGCATCCTCATGTGCCACAGGTTTCGGTCCCTCCCACTCCAGCCAGAGAGAATTCCTCTCCATGCCACCCACCCCTTGATTTGGTTTCGGCCAGGCCAAGGCGGGGTTAGTAGGAAGATTCCATCCAGTCATAATAACATTCAGTTTGATGTCACTCAAATTCTAAAGCTGACTAAACTGTTCAAACAGCTTTTATGGCCTCTATTGGTCTTTGTGTCCTTTGCCTTTTGTTTGAGTGACTCAGTCCTTTCCCTGCCCTTGTGCTCTCCCTATTTTCTACCTTCCTTGCTTCCTTCCTCCCTTCCTGGGTTTTCCCCTTTTCTTCTTCCTTCTTTTCTACCTCCCTGAATCCCTCCAACTTTGCCTTCCTCCCTTCCAACTTTCTCTCTCCCTTCCCTCCCTTTTCTTTTCTTGCAAGTGTTTGGGGTGAAAGTCCATGGCAGGCCAGCCCCAAGCTAGGCAAGGTCACTGCCACTGAGCTACAACATCCCCAGACCTGCTGCCACTTCCTATGCAAGTAACTTGAATTATCTCTAAAGAGAAACTCTCACATTAGTCTACTTTCAAAGTAATTTCAGAAGAGTTGCTAACATGGGCATAAATCAGTTATGACAAGTCATTTTTGAAAAGCACGGCACAGCTAATGTTCCTCCAAAGAAGGAGTGGAAAACTTAATTGGTTTTCAGGTCAGCATTTCTAGACTAGTACAAACCCTCCTAATCCTGATCTCTCCTTAGTCCTATGATTTCTTTAAGTGTCCCCTTTGCTCCTGTTCATGGAGTCATGTGTACAGAAATTATACCTGGTTCTATTGAACTCTACTTAATTCTTTCTCACCTCTGTGCTCCTTTGGCCAAGTCACTCCTCAACACTTACTGTAACCCTTTCAATTTTTTGTCCATTTTCATTTAAAAAACTCTTTCAAACATTGAACCATTTCGCATGCAGACACAGTCTTCTTGATCTGCTATTAATCCCCCACTACTGACATTGTAAGTTATTGAAATGTACACTTCCGGACCGTTTTCAGATTTTTGATTCCTGTATATCTATCTGTCTATCTATTTACAAACATAACATGGTATTCTGAAAGAATCGTTCTGCTTTTGGAGCTATACATTGTGTTTTCCAGAAGCAGGCCTATTACACAGAGATGAATCCACGTTACCTAGATTGAGTTCAAACCGGAATGTGCACTCTGATTCCCATTATATTGTTCTACCTACTGATGGACAGTTCAGTTATATCCAGACCTCACCACCTCCCCCATTGAGTAAAACCCTTGTGAAGAGACATGTAGATGCCTTTATGAACATATTGATAATTTTTCATGGCAGTGTTTTCCATGATTCCTTTGCAGCCTGAAATTACCTTCATTCCAGTTTACTGGTATAAGAACCGCAGTATATCAGCAACCATTCTCCAATAGTAGTTCAGGCAGAAGTCATTCTAGATAACAAGCAGTGCCGGATCCTCCATGTATTTTACACAGCCCATGACGGGGGACATCCGTCCATTCGTTTAGAACAACTGATGTTTTATGCTGGCAATTTAGGTTTATTTAAAGGAGTGATTAGAAAACAGGTGAGACAGACTGATTAGATTCAGTATGTATGTTGGCTTTGTTTTTCTAGGCCTGAAGTTTTCACATTTCAATTAATTGTAGGTTAAGTATCAGGCAGATTCTTCACTGGGCTTCAAATGTGATAAAGTTGCTTCTTATTTTTAAGAAGGCAGTTGCAATCCTGCATTTATTTTACACCTCAGTGCTTGTTTTACACACAAGCACACACACCCACACACCACACACATCAACACACACACAAACACATAATTAGAGCACATTTAACACTCAAATAAAGCTTTACCTACTGATTCATAACTAGGGTATTTTTTTAATAAGTATTGTGTCTTGGTCTCTACTGGGGAAACATGGTTCAATGTGAGTTCTCCGGTTTGTTGTAGGGCAGTGAACGTTCACTTGTTGGCAATGATATAGAAATGGGGAGTAAGAGTTTAAAAGTTTTTACAGTAGGTAGGCAGAGTCAGAGTATGGAATCTAAGAATAAGAAATTGGGGAATTTCCTCTTTGTTTCTTCATTTCAACCTCCTAATAATTCATGTATATTTTCCAAAAGTCTCCCAGAAAACAAGGACTAGGTCAATCCACATATCAGTGAACCATAGCAGAATGCGACTCTGAATTTCATATAAACAGTCATAAAATCAAAAAGACAGGTGCTGGGGTTTTGGCTCAGCACTAGAGTGCTGGCTTCACACTTTCAAAGGTCCTGAGTTGGATCCCCAACACCATACGTGAAAGGAATGAATGAACCAATGCATGAGTGTATGATGAATGAATTAAAGGTATAAGGAGGAGGAGGAAGAGGAGGAGGAGGAGGAGAAATAGAAGAAGATGATGAGAAATTTGACAGAAGGGAAAAAGGGGAGGAGAGTGAGTTTAAAGTGTGGTTTCCAATTCCCAAACGTTAAATTACAGCAGACGGGATAGAGAGAGAAGATGGGAGGGCAGGAGAGGGGGGATAGTAGAGGCTAGAAAAGGTAGCAGAATACAACAGTTACTAACATGGCATTTTGTAAAAACGTGGATGTGTAAACAATGTGATTGTGCAATCTGTATATGGGGTCAAAATGGGAGTTCATAACTCACTTGAATCTAATGTAGGAAATATGGTATCTCAAGAGCTATGTAAGGTTTTAAGCAACCAATATAAAAAAGAGGTCTTCATTTTTCTTTGTAGTTGAGATCTCCTGTTTCCTTGACATGTTTAGTTGTGTTCTCTCCTTTAGTCCTCCCAGGCTCTAGTTATTCTGATATGGAAAAACTAGCTGAAATGCCCAACCAGTCTCTAAATCAGTGACACTTTTTCATTAAGCCTAAAGTCACTCTACAATTGCTACAGTCATACTAAATACACTTCTTTGTTTGGAGTTTAAAAGATATTTCCACCAGCTAGATTACAAGGACCTAGAACTCCCATTCTTGTTTATGTAAGAGTGGCTTCATCAGATTAAATGCCGTTCTCTGGAATAACATAAAATAGGAATAATTTACTCATCAGATTCTTATGTAAACCATCTTTATTTACAAAATACTATCTTAAGAATTATTGTTTCATTGAGCTTCAATTGGAGCCAAAGTATAGTCAATTACTGAACTAAAAGCAGTTACTTAAAAACTAAAAATGAGAGATAAGTCAAATTACATTTGAAGAGAGAGCAACAGCATGAGGTTTCTTGTTTGGTTCTGGATGTTGAGTAACAGGCTCATTTGCAGGTGGAAGGAACCCTTCAGGCAACTCACTTGTACTTTCAGAATGGGGGCGAAGAGGGCTGAATTCCAGCTCTTGGGGGAAGATTTTGTGAGGAAAACCCCCTCCCTGCATAGACACTTCGCATTGGAAATGGAGTGGGTGGCGGGTCAGGTGGAAAATAATCTCCAGGTTCCCAGACAAGTTTCCTGGGAGAGGTGGAGGAAAAAAAAGGTCCTCTTCTCATGAACTGACTCCTTGGGTCAACTGGAAACAAGGCACCTCTGACTGGAGGGAAAGGTGCCAACACAGAGCCAGAGCCAGTTGCTTGGTTTTCAGCATGGAGAGGTGAATCAGGCACATCAGAGTCCAAAGGAGGCATATTAGGAATTCTGTGTTCTGCTGGTCCCGATGCTCTACCACAATTTGAGTAAAACCTATCTTGCCTTTGTAGAGGAAGACGTGCATCAGAAGAATATGGTTGGCCTGGCGGAGGGATCATCAGCCTGCTGGCCTGTTCCCCTGGAGGAGAGAGGGGCCCAGTCTGAGAAGGTGCTCTCTGAAAATCAGTGAACTTATGACAGCTGGCTTCTCTTCCTTTACTGCTAGTCGCATGGTCCAGAGGATTCTCCAGGGCCCCTTGACCCTCTTCCTCCTCCCACTGGAGTGAAAGGTGAGAGTGTGAGTGGACCACTCGTTTCAAAATGAGGAGGTCTCCTTTCAGATGAAGGGTGACCTATTGGTGAGGGCCCATTTGGAGAAGGCTTTCTGCCCATTGCTGAGTTGGAAACATCCAGTGCATCATAGGGATCTTTTTCTACAAGTTCAAATCTAAGCTCCTTCTCAGTTAATTTCTGTCTGTTGCGTGCATTTTGTTTCCTGAAATAACTGAGGTTTCTTTCAGCAATCCGAGCTGCCAACTCACTAGCATCTGCTTCTTTCTCGGAGGAAGTAATCTTCCCCAGACAGGAACGAATGGTACTCTGCAATTGTTCTTCAAGATATTGGGCTCTCTTTCTGTAGGTCTCCAGCTCTTTTATTGTATGGCTCATCTTTTCTTCGACTTTGGAAAGTTTCTCCTTTTGCTCCACACGGCAGTTTTCCTCCACTCTTAATTTCCTGTGCAGTTTCATCATATTTTCTTGACAGCGTTCCATCATGACTTTAAAGTTCTTCTGTAGGGTCTCATTCTCACTTTGCAGCTGTGCATTTTCGGACTGCAAGGATGCCTGTTCAGTCTGCAGACTTTTAAGGTGTTCTGTAAGGTCTTCCGTGGTTTTCTCCACTTCAGATGAGAAAGTACATTTTTGATTTCTTCCTCCTTCCAAGATTTCTAAGGAGGCCTTTAGCTTATCACCATAAACCAGGTTCCTCAAAGCTCCTTTGGACTCATCCTCCAAGTGAGCACCAATTTCGGGTTCACTCGTCTTTCCCAGTTCCAGGTGACCACCATCCCTTTGGGCTCCCAGGCTTGGAGAAGATCTATCCTTCATCTTCAGCAAGCATTCACTCAGAGACTCCATGTGATTTTCTGTGTCCCTTAGAACTTGTTCTCCAGCTACTTTAGAGTCCTCTAATATGATTTTTGCTTTATATTGGACACCTCCTTGTTGCCTCTGTGCTTCAGCTTCTCCTTGTATTGTTGGTCTCTGCGTTGGCGGAAGTAGGGATCCTTCATTCAAAACCTCTTTGATTGCCAGCTTCAGTTCTTCCTCATTCACTTGAAAGAGTCTCCAGTTTGTTTTAGCTTCAGCAATTTGTGATCTGAGGGATTCAGATTCACCTTGGAGGGACTGTATCCTTCTTGATAGATGCGCCATCGTTTCATCCTGTTGACCATGTTGAGCCTTCTGTGCTTTGAGCTCTTCTTCTAGAAAGAGCATTTCAACGCCATGGCTGGATTCGGGCCTATGCAGCTTTTCGTCGGTTGCCTCCAGCTGTTGTGCTTCTCTTGAACCCTTCTCAAACCTGCAATCCTTTAAAGATGATTCTAAGCCTTCATGTTCTTTTTCAACAAGGCTCACTTTTTCAAGAAGTCCACATTTTGCCTCAATAAGTCCAGCAAGATTTAGAGCCAGCCTTTTTTCTCTTCCCACGTAAAGCCTGCTACGAACCGACTGAAAACCTCTCCAGAAAAGTGAGAGAACAGCAAAAAATCCAAGAGCTGTACACATCACCAACTCCCAAGGAAAGCCATAAGGAAGATGGCCTGGCTTCATGTCTTCGGACAATGCTGCCACAACCCTGGGTGCTTCTTCCAGAACCACCCACTAGGATGGCTGAGAGGCAGCCCTTGGCTCCTCCATCACGCCAAGACAGCTTTGGCTCTTGCCACCACAACCACAGCCTGCCCAGGCAGGCCAACACAGGCTGTGGACACTCAGGTGTTTGGTCAGGAACTCCAACCTGCACCAGGCAACGGAGCAGACCACTGTGATCCCCTTCAGGGGCTGAGCGTATGGTGGGTGGTGGGCGTATGGCGGTGGGAGCCATGATCAAAGGCTCCCAGGAGCCTTGTTGTGCTCAACTGCCCATCAGGGGAGTCTTGTCCGCTTCCCTACCCAGTGCATCCTCATGTGCCACAGGTTTCGGTCCCTCCCACTCCAGCCAGAGAGAATTCCTCTCCATGCCACCCACCCCTTGATTTGGTTTAGGCCAGGCCAAGGCGGGGTTAGTAGGAAGATTCCATCCAGTCATAATAACATTCAGTTTGATGTCACTCAAATTCTAAAGCTGACTAAACTGTTCAAACAGCTTTTATGGCCTCTATTGGTCTTTGTGTCCCTTGCCTTTTGTTTGAGTGACTCAGTCCTTTCCCTGCCCTTGTGCTCTCCCTATTTCCTACCTTCCTTGCTTCCTTCCTCCCTTCCTGGGTTTTCCCCTTTTCTTCTTCCTTCTTTTCTACCTCCCTGCATCCCTCCAACTTTGCCTTCCTCCCTTCCAACTTTCTCTCTCCCTTCCCTCCCTTTTCTTTTCTTGCAAGTGTTTGGGGTGAAAGTCCATGGCAGGCCAGCCCCAAGCTAGGCAAGGTCACTGCCACTGAGCTACAACATCCCCAGACCTGCTGCCACTTCCTATGCAAGTAACTTGAATTATCTCTAAAGAGAAACTCTCACATTAGTCTACTTTCAAAGTAATTTCAGAAGAGTTGCTAACATGGGCATAAATCAGTTATGACAAGTCATTTTTGAAAAGCACGGCACAGCTAATGTTCCTCCAAAGAAGGAGTGGAAAACTTAATTGGTTTTCAGGTCAGCATTTCTAGACTAGTACAAACCCTCCTAATCCTGATCTCTCCTTAGTCCTATGATTTCTTTAAGTGTCCCCTTTGCTCCTGTTCATGGAGTCATGTGTACAGAAATTATACCTGGTTCTATTGAACTCTACTTAATTCTTTCTCACCTCTGTGCTCCTTTGGCCAAGTCACTCCTCAACACTTACTGTAACCCTTTCAATTTTTTGTCCATTTTCATTTAAAAAACTCTTTCAAATATTGAACCATTTCGCATGCAGACACAGTCTTCTTGATCTGCTATTAATCCCCCACTACTGACATTGTAAGTTATTGAAATGTACACTTCCGGACCGTTTTCAGATTTTTGATTCCTGTATATCTATCTGTCTATCTATTTACAAACATAACATGGTATTCTGAAAGAATCGTTCTGCTTTTGGAGCTCTACATTGTGTTTTCCAGAAGCAGGCCTATTACACAGAGATGAATCCACGTTACCTAGATTGAGTTCAAACCGGAATGTGCACTCTGATTCCCATTATATTGTTCTACCTACTGATGGACAGTTCAGTTATATCCAGACCTCACCACCTCCCCCATTGAGTAAAACCCTTGTGAAGAGACATGTAGATGCCTTTATGAACATATTGATAATTTTTCATGGCAGTGTTTTCCATGATTCCTTTGCAGCCTGAAATTACCTTCATTCCAGTTTACTGGTATAAGAACCGCAGTATATCAGCAACCATTCTCCAATAGTAGTTCAGGCAGAAGTCATTCTAGATAACAAGCAGTGCCGGATCCTCCATGTATTTTACACAGCCCATGACGGGGGACATCCGTCCATTCGTTTAGAACAACTGATGTTTTATGCTGGCAATTTAGGTTTATTTAAAGGAGTGATTAGAAAACAGGTGAGACAGACTGATTAGATTCAGTATGTATGTTGGCTTTGTTTTTCTAGGCCTGAAGTTTTCACATTTCAATTAATTGTAGGTTAAGTATCAGGCAGATTCTTCACTGGGCTTCAAATGTGATAAAGTTGCTTCTTATTTTTAAGAAGGCAGTTGCAATCCTGCATTTATTTTACACCTCAGTGCTTGTTTTACACACAAGCACACACACCCACACACCACACACATCAACACACACACAAACACATAATTAGAGCACATTTAACACTCAAATAAAGCTTTACCTACTGATTCATAACTAGGGTATTTTTTTAATAAGTATTGTGTCTTGGTCTCTACTGGGGAAACATGGTTCAATGTGAGTTCTCTGGTTTGTTGTAGGGCAGTGAACGTTCACTTGTTGGCAATGATATAGAAATGGGGAGTAAGAGTTTAAAAGTTTTTACAGTAGGTAGGCAGAGTCAGAGTATGGAATCTAAGAATAAGAAATTGGGGAATTTCCTCTTTGTTTCTTCATTTCAACCTCCTAATAATTCATGTATATTTTCCAAAAGTCTCCCAGAAAACAAGGACTAGGTCAATCCACATATCAGTGAACCATAGCAGAATGCGACTCTGAATTTCATATAAACAGTCATAAAATCAAAAAGACAGGTGCTGGGGTTTTGGCTCAGCACTAGAGTGCTGGCTTCACACTTTCAAAGGTCCTGAGTTGGATCCCCAACACCATACGTGAAAGGAATGAATGAACCAATGCATGAGTGTATGATGAATGAATTAAAGGTATAAGGAGGAGGAGGAAGAGGAGGAGGAGGAGGAGAAATAGAAGAAGATGATGAGAAATTTGACAGAAGGGAAAAAGGGGAGGAGAGTGAGTTTAAAGTGTGGTTTCCAATTCCCAAACGTTAAATTACAGCAGACGGGATAGAGAGAGAAGATGGGAGGGCAGGAGAGGGGGGATAGTAGAGGCTAGAAAAGGTAGCAGAATACAACAGTTACTAACATGGCATTTTGTAAAAACGTGGATGTGTAACAATGTGATTGTGCAATCTGTATATGGGGTCAAAATGGGAGTTCATAACTCACTTGAATCTAATGTAGGAAATATGGTATCTCAAGAGCTATGTAAGGTTTTAAGCAACCAATATAAAAAAGAGGTCTTCATTTTTCTTTGTAGTTGAGATCTCCTGTTTCCTTGACATGTTTAGTTGTGTTCTCTCCTTTAGTCCTCCCAGGCTCTAGTTATTCTGATATGGAAAAACTAGCTGAAATGCCCAACCAGTCTCTAAATCAGTGACACTTTTTCATTAAGCCTAAAGTCACTTTACAATTGCTACAGTCATACTAAATACACTTCTTTGTTTGGAGTTTAAAAGATATTTCCACCAGCTAGATTACAAGGACCTAGAACTCCCATTCTTGTTTATGTAAGAGTGGCTTCATCAGATTAAATGCCGTTCTCTGGAATAACATAAAACAGGAATAATTTACTCATAAGATTCTTACGTAAACCATCTTTATTTACAAAATACTATCTTAAGAATTATTGTTTCATTGAGCTTCAATTGGAGCCAAAGTATAGTCAATTACTGAACTAAAAGCAGTTACTTAAAAACTAAAAATGAGAGATAAGTCAAATTACATTTGAAGAGAGAGCAACAGCATGAGGTTTCTTGTTTGGTTCTGGATGTTGAGTAACAGGCTCATTTGCAGGTGGAAGGAACCCTTCAGGCAACTCACTTGTACTTTCAGAATGGGGGTGAAGAGGGCTGAATTCCAGCTCTTGGGGGAAGATTTTGTGAGGAAAACCCCCTCCCTGCATAGACACTTCGCATTGGAAATGGAGTGGGTGGCGGGTCAGGTGGAAAATAATCTCCAGGTTCCCAGACAAGTTTCCTGGGAGAGGTGGAGGGAAAAAAAGGTCCTCTTCTCATGAACTGACTCCTTGGGTCAACTGGAAACAAGGCACCTCTGACTGGAGGGAAAGGTGCCAACACAGAGCCAGAGCCAGTTGCTTGGTTTTCAGCATGGAGAGGTGAATCAGGCACATCAGAGTCCAAAGGAGGCATATTAGGAATTCTGTGTTCTGCTGGTCCCGATGCTCTACCACAATTTGAGTAAAACCTATCTTGCCTTTGTAGAAGAAGACGTGCATCAGAAGAATATGGTTGGCCTGGCGGAGGGATCATCAGCCTGCTGGCCTGTTCCCCTGGAGGAGAGAGGGGCCCAGTCTGAGAAGGTGCTCTCTGAAAATCAGTGAACTTATGACAGCTGGCTTCTCTTCCTTTACTGCTAGTCGCATGGTCCAGAGGATTCTCCAGGGCCCCTTGACCCTCTTCCTCCTCCCACTGGAGTGAAAGGTGAGAGTGTGAGTGGACCACTCTTTTCAAAATGAGGAGGTCTCCTTTCAGATGAAGGGTGACCTATTGGTGAGGGCCCATTTGGAGAAGGCTTTCTGCCCATTGCTGAGTTGGAAACATCCAGTGCATCATAGGGATCTTTTTCTACAAGTTCAAATCTAAGCTCCTTCTCAGTTAATTTCTGTCTGTTGCGTGCATTTTGTTTCCTGAAATAACTGAGGTTTCTTTCAGCAATCCGAGCTGCCAACTCACTAGCATCTGCTTCTTTCTCGGAGGAAGTAATCTTCCCCAGACAGGAACGAATGGTACTCTGCAATTGTTCTTCAAGATATTGGGCTCTCTTTCTGTAGGTCTCCAGCTCTTTTATTGTATGGCTCATCTTTTCTTCGACTTTGGAAAGTTTCTCCTTTTGCTCCACACGGCAGTTTTCCTCCACTCTTAATTTCCTGTGCAGTTTCATCATATTTTCTTGACAGCGTTCCATCATGACTTTAAAGTTCTTCCGTAGGGTCTCATTCTCACTTTGCAGCTGTGCATTTTCGGACTGCAAGGATGCCTGTTCAGTCTGCAGACTTTTAAGGTGTTCTGTAAGGTCTTCCGTGGTTTTCTCCACTTCAGATGAGAAAGTACATTTTTGATTTCTTCCTCCTTCCAAGATTTCTAAGGAGGCCTTTAGCTTATCACCATAAACCAGGTTCCTCAAAGCTCCTTTGGACTCATCCTCCAAGTGAGCACCAATTTCGGGTTCACTCGTCTTTCCCAGTTCCAGGTGACCACCATCCCTTTGGGCTCCCAGGCTTGGAGAAGATCTATCCTTCATCTTCATCAAGCATTCACTCAGAGACTCCATGTGATTTTCTGTGTCCCTTATAACTTGTTCTCCAGCTACTTTAGAGTCCTCTAATATGATTTTTGCTTTATATTGGACACCTCCTTGTTGCCTCTGTGCTTCAGCTTCTCCTTGTATTGTTGGTCTCTGCGTTGGCGGAAGTAGGGATCCTTCATTCAAAACCTCTTTGATTGCCAGCTTCAGTTCTTCCTCATTCACTTGAAAGAGTCTCCAGTTTGTTTTAGCTTCAGCTATTTGTGATCTGAGGGATTCAGATTCATCTTGGAGGGACTGTATCCTTCTTGATAGATGCGCCATCGTTTCATCCTGTTGACCATGTTGAGCCTTCTGTGCTTTGAGCTCTTCTTCTAGAAAGAGCATTTCAACGCCATGGCTGGATTCGGGCCTATGCAGCTTTTCGTCGGTTGCCTCCAGCTGTTGTGCTTCTCTTGAACCCTTCTCAAACCTGCAATCCTTTAAAGATGATTCTAAGCCTTCATGTTCTTTTTCAACAAGGCTCACTTTTTCAAGAAGTCCACATTTTGCCTCAATAAGTCCAGCAAGATTTAGAGCCAGCCTTTTTTCTCTTCCCACGTAAAGCCTGCTACGAACCGACTGAAAACCTCTCCAGAAAAGTGAGAGAACAGCAAAAAATCCAAGAGCTGTACACATCACCAACTCCCAAGGAAAGCCATAAGGAAGATGGCCTGGCTTCATGTCTTCGGACAATGCTGCCACAACCCTGGGTGCTTCTTCCAGAACCACCCACTAGGATGGCTGAGAGGCAGCCCTTGGCTCCTCCATCACGCCAAGACAGCTTTGGCTCTTGCCACCACAACCACAGCCTGCCCAGGCAGGCCAACACAGGCTGTGGACACTCAGGTGTTTGGTCAGGAACTCCAACCTGCACCAGGCAACGGAGCAGACCACTGTGATCCCCTTCAGGGGCTGAGCGTATGGTGGGTGGTGGGCGTATGGCGGTGGGAGCCATGATCAAAGGCTCCCAGGAGCCTTGTTGTGCTCAACTGCCCATCAGGGGAGTCTTGTCCGCTTCCCTACCCAGTGCATCCTCATGTGCCACAGGTTTCGGTCCCTCCCACTCCAGCCAGAGAGAATTCCTCTCCATGCCACCCACCCCTTGATTTGGTTTAGGCCAGGCCAAGGCGGGGTTAGTAGGAAGATTCCATCCAGTCATAATAACATTCAGTTTGATGTCACTCAAATTCTAAAGCTGACTAAACTGTTCAAACAGCTTTTATGGCCTCTATTGGTCTTTGTGTCCCTTGCCTTTTGTTTGAGTGACTCAGTCCTTTCCCTGCCCTTGTGCTCTCCCTATTTCCTACCTTCCTTGCTTCCTTCCTGCCTTCCTGGGTTTTCCCCTTTTCTTCTTCCTTCTTTTCTACCTCCCTGCATCCCTCCAACTTTGCCTTCCTCCCTTCCAACTTTCTCTCTCCCTTCCCTCCCTTTTCTTTTCTTGCAAGTGTTTGGGGTGAAAGTCCATGGCAGGCCAGCCCCAAGCTAGGCAAGGTCACTGCCACTGAGCTACAACATCCCCAGACCTGCTGCCACTTCCTATGCATGTAACTTGAATTATCTCTAAAGAGAAACTCTCACATTAGTCTACTTTCAAAGTAATTTCAGAAGAGTTGCTAACATGGGCATAAATCAGTTATGACAAGTCATTTTTGAAAAGCACGGCACAGCTAATGTTCCTCCAAAGAAGGAGTGGAAAACTTAATTGGTTTTCAGGTCAGCATTTCTAGACTAGTACAAACCCTCCTAATCCTGATCTCTCCTTAGTCCTATGATTTCTTTAAGTGTCCCCTTTGCTCCTGTTCATGGAGTCATGTGTACAGAAATTATACCTGGTTCTATTGAACTCTACTTAATTCTTTCTCACCTCTGTGCTCCTTTGGCCAAGTCACTCCTCAACACCTACTGTAACCCTTTCAATTTTTTGTCCATTTTCATTTAAAAAACTCTTTCAAAAATTGAACCATTTCGCATGCAGACACAGTCTTCTTGATCTGCTATTAATCCCCCACTACTGACATTGTAAGTTATTGAAATGTACACTTCCGGACCGTTTTCAGATTTTTGATTCCTGCATATCTATCTGTCTATCTATTTACAAACATAACATGGTATTCTGAAAGAATCGTTCTGCTTTTGGAGCTATACATTGTGTTTTCCAGAAGCAGGCCTATTACACAGAGATGAATCCACGTTACCTAGATTGAGTTCAAACAGGAATGTGCACTCTGATTCCCATTGTATTGTTCTACCTACTGATGGACAGTTCAGTTATATCCAGACCTCACCACCTCCCCCATTGAGTAAAACCCTTGTGAAGAGACATGTAGATGCCTTTATGAACATATTGATAATTTTTCATGGCAGTGTTTTCCAAAAACCAGTTAGTAAAATCAATTGATTCCTTTGCAGCCTGAAATTACCTTCATTCCAGTTTACTGGTATAAGAACCGCAGTATATCAGCAACCATTCTCCAATAGTAGTTCAGGCAGAAGTCATTCTAGATAACAAGCAGTGCCGGATCCTCCATGTATTTTACACAGCCCATGACGGGGGACATCCGTCCATTCGTTTAGAACAACTGATGTTTTATGCTGGCAATTTAGGTTTATTTAAAGGAGTGATTAGAAAACAGGTGAGACAGACTGATTAGATTCAGTATGTATGTTGGCTTTGTTTTTCTAGGCCTGAAGTTTTCACATTTCAATTAATGGTAGGTTAAGTATCAGGCAGATTCTTCACTGGGCTTCAAATGTGATAAAGTTGCTTCTTATTTTTAAGAAGGCCGTTGCAATCCTGCATTTATTTTACACCTCAGTGCTTGTTTTACACACAAGCACACACACCCACACACCACACACATCAACACACACACAAACACATAATTAGAGCACATTTAACACTCAAATAAAGCTTTACCTACTGATTCATAACTAGGGTATTTTTTTAATAAGTATTGTGTCTTGGTCTCTACAGGGGGAAACATGGTTCAATGTGAGTTCTCTGGTTTGTTGTAGGGCAGTGAACGTTCACTTGTTGGCAATGATATAGAAATGGGGAGTAAGAGTTTAAAAGCTTTTACAGTAGGTAGGCAGAGTCAGAGTATGGAATCTAAGAATAAGAAATTGGGGAATTTCCTCTTTGTTTCTTCATTTCTACCTCCTAATAATTCATGTATATTTTCCAAAAGTCTCCCAGAAAACAAGGACTAGGTCAATCCACATATCAGTGAACCATAGCAGAATGCGACTCTGAATTTCATATAAACAGTCATAAAATCAAAAAGACAGGTGCTGGGGTTTTGGCTCAGCACTAGAGTGCTGGCTTCACACTTTCAAAGGTCCTGAGTTGGATCCCCAACACCATACGTGAAAGGAATGAATGAACCAATGCATGAGTGTATGATGAATGAATTAAAGGTATAAGGAGGAGGAGGAAGAGGAGGAGGAGGAGGAGAAATAGAAGAAGATGATGAGAAATTTGACAGAAGGGAAAAAGGGGAGGAGAGTGAGTTTAAAGTGTGGTTTCCAATTCCCAAACGTTAAATTACAGCAGACGGGATAGAGAGAGAAGATGGGAGGGCAGGAGAGGGGGGATAGTAGAGGCTAGAAAAGGTAGCAGAATACAACAGTTACTAACATGGCATTTTGTAAAAACGTGGATGTGTAAACAATGTGATTGTGCAATCTGTATATGGGGTCAAAATGGGAGTTCATAACTCACTTGAATCTAATGTAGGAAATATGGTATCTCAAGAGCTATGTAAGGTTTTAAGCAACCAATATAAAAAAGAGGTCTTCATTTTTCTTTGTAGTTGAGATCTCCTGTTTCCTTGACATGTTTAGTTGTGTTCTCTCCTTTAGTCCTCCCAGGCTCTAGTTATTCTGATATGGAAAAACTAGCTGAAATGCCCAACCAGTCTCTAAATCAGTGACACTTTTTCATTAAGCCTAAAGTCACTTTACAATTGCTACAGTCATACTAAATACACTTCTTTGTTTGGAGTTTAAAAGATATTTCCACCAGCTAGATTACAAGGACCTAGAACTCCCATTCTTGTTTATGTAAGAGTGGCTTCATCAGATTAAATGCCGTTCTCTGGAATAACATAAAATAGGAATAATTTACTCATAAGATTCTTACGTAAACCATCTTTATTTACAAAATACTATCTTAAGAATTATTGTTTCATTGAGCTTCAATTGGAGCCAAAGTATAGTCAATTACTGAACTAAAAGCAGTTACTTAAAAACTAAAAATGAGAGATAAGTCAAATTACATTTGAAGAGAGAGCAACAGCATGAGGTTTCTTGTTTGGTTCTGGATGTTGAGTAACAGGCTCATTTGCAGGTGGAAGGAACCCTTCAGGCAACTCACTTGTACTTTCAGAATGGGGGTGAAGAGGGCTGAATTCCAGCTCTTGGGGGAAGATTTTGTGAGGAAAACCCCCTCCCTGCATAGACACTTCGCATTGGAAATGGAGTGGGTGGCGGGTCAGGTGGCAAATAATCTCCAGGTTCCCAGACAAGTTTCCTGGGAGAGGTGGAGGGAAAAAAAGGTCCTCTTCTCATGAACTGACTCCTTGGGTCAACTGGAAACAAGGCACCTCTGACTGGAGGGAAAGGTGCCAACACAGAGCCAGAGCCAGTTGCTTGGTTTTCAGCATGGAGAGGTGAATCAGGCACATCAGAGTCCAAAGGAGGCATATTAGGAATTCTGTGTTCTGCTGGTCCCGATGCTCTACCACAATTTGAGTAAAACCTATCTTGCCTTTGTAGAGGAAGACGTGCATCAGAAGAATATGGTTGGCCTGGCGGAGGGATCATCAGCCTGCTGGCCTGTTCCCCTGGAGGAGAGAGGGGCCCAGTCTGAGAAGGTGCTCTCTGAAAATCAGTGAACTTATGACAGCTGGCTTCTCTTCCTTTACTGCTAGTCGCATGGTCCAGAGGATTCTCCAGGGCCCCTTGACCCTCTTCCTCCTCCCACTGGAGTGAAAGGTGAGAGTGTGAGTGGACCACTCGTTTCAAAATGAGGAGGTCTCCTTTCAGATGAAGGGTGACCTATTGGTGAGGGCCCATTTGGAGAAGGCTTTCTGCCCATTGCTGAGTTGGAAACATCCAGTGCATCATAGGGATCTTTTTCTACAAGTTCAAATCTAAGCTCCTTCTCTGTTAATTTCTGTCTGTTGCGTGCATTTTGTTTCCTGAAATAACTGAGGTTTCTTTCAGCAATCCGAGCTGCCAACTCACTAGCATCTGCTTCTTTCTCGGAGGAAGTAATCTTCCCCAGACAGGAACGAATGGTACTCTGCAATTGTTCTTCAAGATATTGGGCTCTCTTTCTGTAGGTCTCCAGCTCTTTTATTGTATGGCTCATCTTTTCTTCGACTTTGGAAAGTTTCTCCTTTTGCTCCACACGGCAGTTTTCCTCCACTCTTAATTTCCTGTGCAGTTTCATCATATTTTCTTGACAGCGTTCCATCATGACTTTAAAGTTCTTCTGTAGGGTCTCATTCTCACTTTGCAGCTGTGCATTTTCGGACTGCAAGGATGCCTGTTCAGTCTGCAGACTTTTAAGGTGTTCTGTAAGGTCTTCCGTGGTTTTCTCCACTTCAGATGAGAAAGTACATTTTTGATTTGTTCCTCCTTCCAAGATTTCTAAGGAGGCCTTTAGCTTATCACCATAAACCAGGTTCCTCAAAGCTCCTTTGGACTCATCCTCCAAGTGAGCACCAATTTCGGGTTCACTCGTCTTTCCCAGTTCCAGGTGACCACCATCCCTTTGGGCTCCCAGGCTTGGAGAAGATCTATCCTTCATCTTCAGCAAGCATTCACTCAGAGACTCCATGTGATTTTCTGTGTCCCTTAGAACTTGTTCTCCAGCTACTTTAGAGTCCTCTAATATGATTTTTGCTTTATATTGGACACCTCCTTGTTGCCTCTGTGCTTCAGCTTCTCCTTGTATTGTTGGTCTCTGCGTTGGCGGAAGTAGGGATCCTTCATTCAAAACCTCTTTGATTGCCAGCTTCAGTTCTTCCTCATTCACTTGAAAGAGTCTCCAGTTTGTTTTAGCTTCAGCAATTTGTGATCTGAGGGATTCAGATTCACCTTGGAGGGACTGTATCCTTCTTGATAGATGCGCCATCGTTTCATCCTGTTGACCATGTTGAGCCTTCTGTGCTTTGAGCTCTTCTTCTAGAAAGAGCATTTCAACGCCATGGCTGGATTCGGGCCTATGCAGCTTTTCGTCGGTTGCCTCCAGCTGTTGTGCTTCTCTTGAACCCTTCTCAAACCTGCAATCCTTTAAAGATGATTCTAAGCCTTCATGTTCTTTTTCAACAAGGCTCACTTTTTCAAGAAGTCCACATTTTGCCTCAATAAGTCCAGCAAGATTTAGAGCCAGCCTTTTTTCTCTTCCCACGTAAAGCCTGCTACGAACCGACTGAAAACCTCTCCAGAAAAGTGAGAGAACAGCAAAAAATCCAAGAGCTGTACACATCACCAACTCCCTAGGAAAGCCATAAGGAAGATGGCCTGGCTTCATGTCTTCGGACAATGCTGCCACAACCCTGGGTGCTTCTTCCAGAACCACCCACTAGGATGGCTGAGAGGCAGCCCTTGGCTCCTCCATCACGCCAAGACAGCTTTGGCTCTTGCCACCACAACCACAGCCTGCCCAGGCAGGCCAACACAGGCTGTGGACACTCAGGTGTTTGGTCAGGAACTCCAACCTGCACCAGGCAACGGAGCAAACCACTGTGATCCCCTTCAGGGGCTGAGCGTATGGTGGGTGGTGGGCGTATGGCGGTGGGAGCCATGATCAAAGGCTCCCAGGAGCCTTGTTGTGCTCAACTGCCCATCAGGGGAGTCTTGTCCGCTTCCCTACCCAGTGCATCCTCATGTGCCACAGGTTTCGGTCCCTCCCACTCCAGCCAGAGAGAATTCCTCTCCATGCCACCCACCCCTTGATTTGGTTTAGGCCAGGCCAAGGCGGGGTTAGTAGGAAGATTCCATCCAGTCATAATAACATTCAGTTTGATGTCACTCAAATTCTAAAGCTGACTAAACTGTTCAAACAGCTTTTATGGCCTCTATTGGTCTTTGTGTCCCTTGCCTTTTGTTTGAGTGACTCAGTCCTTTCCCTGCCCTTGTGCTCTCCCTATTTCCTACCTTCCTTGCTTCCTTCCTCCCTTCCTGGGTTTTCCCCTTTTCTTCTTCCTTCTTTTCTACCTCCCTGCATCCCTCCAACTTTGCCTTCCTCCCTTCCAACTTTCTCTCTCCCTTCCCTCCCTTTTCTTTTCTTGCAAGTGTTTGGGGTGAAAGTCCATGGCAGGCCAGCCCCAAGCTAGGCAAGGTCACTGCCACTGAGCTACAACATCCCCAGACCTGCTGCCACTTCCTATGCAAGTAACTTGAATTATCTCTAAAGAGAAACTCTCACATTAGTCTACTTTCAAAGTAATTTCAGAAGAGTTGCTAACATGGGCATAAATCAGTTATGACAAGTCATTTTTGAAAAGCACGGCACAGCTAATGTTCCTCCAAAGAAGGAGTGGAAAACTTAATTGGTTTTCAGGTCAGCATTTCTAGACTAGTACAAACCCTCCTAATCCTGATCTCTCCTTAGTCCTATGATTTCTTTAAGTGTCCCCTTTGCTCCTGTTCATGGAGTCATGTGTACAGAAATTATACCTGGTTCTATTGAACTCTACTTAATTCTTTCTCACCTCTGTGCTCCTTTGGCCAAGTCACTCCTCAACACTTACTGTAACCCTTTCAATTTTTTGTCCATTTTCATTTAAAAAACTCTTTCAAATATTGAACCATTTCGCATGCAGACACAGTCTTCTTGATCTGCTATTAATCCCCCACTACTGACATTGTAAGTTATTGAAATGTACACTTCCGGACCGTTTTCAGATTTTTGATTCCTGTATATCTATCTGTCTATCTATTTACAAACATAACATGGTATTCTGAAAGAATCGTTCTGCTTTTGGAGCTCTACATTGTGTTTTCCAGAAGCAGGCCTATTACACAGAGATGAATCCACGTTACCTAGATTGAGTTCAAACCGGAATGTGCACTCTGATTCCCATTATATTGTTCTACCTACTGATGGACAGTTCAGTTATATCCAGACCTCACCACCTCCCCCATTGAGTAAAACCCTTGTGAAGAGACATGTAGATGCCTTTATGAACATATTGATAATTTTTCATGGCAGTGTTTTCCATGATTCCTTTGCAGCCTGAAATTACCTTCATTCCAGTTTACTGGTATAAGAACCGCAGTATATCAGCAACCATTCTCCAATAGTAGTTCAGGCAGAAGTCATTCTAGATAACAAGCAGTGCCGGATCCTCCATGTATTTTACACAGCCCATGACGGGGGACATCCGTCCATTCGTTTAGAACAACTGATGTTTTATGCTGGCAATTTAGATTTATTTAAAGGAGTGATTAGAAAACAGGTGAGACAGACTGATTAGATTCAGTATGTATGTTGGCTTTGTTTTTCTAGGCCTGAAGTTTTCACATTTCAATTAATTGTAGGTTAAGTATCAGGCAGATTCTTCACTGGGCTTCAAATGTGATAAAGTTGCTTCTTATTTTTAAGAAGGCCGTTGCAATCCTGCATTTATTTTACACCTCAGTGCTTGTTTTACACACAAGCACACACACCCACACACCACACACATCAACACACACACAAACACATAATTAGAGCACATTTAACACTCAAATAAAGCTTTACCTACTGATTCATAACTAGGGTATTTTTTTAATAAGTATTGTGTCTTGGTCTCTACTGGGGAAACATGGTTCAATGTGAGTTCTCTGGTTTGTTGTAGGGCAGTGAACGTTCACTTGTTGGCAATGATATAGAAATGGGGAGTAAGAGTTTAAAAGCTTTTACAGTAGGTAGGCAGAGTCAGAGTATGGAATCTAAGAATAAGAAATTGGGGAATTTCCTCTTTGTTTCTTCATTTCAACCTCCTAATAATTCATGTATATTTTCCAAAAGTCTCCCAGAAAACAAGGACTAGGTCAATCCACATATCAGTGAACCATAGCAGAATGCGACTCTGAATTTCATATAAACAGTCATAAAATCAAAAAGACAGGTGCTGGGGTTTTGGCTCAGCACTAGAGTGCTGGCTTCACACTTTCAAAGGTCCTGAGTTGGATCCCCAACACCATACGTGAAAGGAATGAATGAACCAATGCATGAGTGTATGATGAATGAATTAAAGGTATAAGGAGGAGGAGGAAGAGGAGGAGGAGGAGGAGAAATAGAAGAAGATGATGAGAAATTTGACAGAAGGGAAAAAGGGGAGGAGAGTGAGTTTAAAGTGTGGTTTCCAATTCCCAAACGTTAAATTACAGCAGACGGGATAGAGAGAGAAGATGGGAGGGCAGGAGAGGGGGGATAGTAGAGGCTAGAAAAGGTAGCAGAATACAACAGTTACTAACATGGCATTTTGTAAAAACGTGGATGTGTAAACAATGTGATTGTGCAATCTGTATATGGGGTCAAAATGGGAGTTCATAACTCACTTGAATCTAATGTAGGAAATATGGTATCTCAAGAGCTATGTCAGGTTTTAAGCAACCAATATAAAAAAGAGGTCTTCATTTTTCTTTGTAGTTGAGATCTCCTGTTTCCTTGACATGTTTAGTTGTGTTCTCTCCTTTAGTCCTCCCATGCTCTAGTTATTCTGATATGGAAAAACTAGCTGAAATGCCCAACCAGTCTCTAAATCAGTGACACTTTTTCATTAAGCCTAAAGTCACTTTACAATTGCTACAGTCATACTAAATACACTTCTTTGTTTGGAGTTTAAAAGATATTTCCACCAGCTAGATTACAAGGACCTAGAACTCCCATTCTTGTTTATGTAAGAGTGGCTTCATCAGATTAAATGCCGTTCTCTGGAATAACATAAAATAGGAATAATTTACTCATAAGATTCTTACGTAAACCATCTTTATTTACAAAATACTATCTTAAGAATTATTGTTTCATTGAGCTTCAATTGGAGCCAAAGTATAGTCAATTACTGAACTAAAAGCAGTTACTTAAAAACTAAAAATGAGAGATAAGTCAAATTACATTTGAAGAGAGAGCAACAGCATGAGGTTTCTTGTTTGGTTCTGGATGTTGAGTAACAGGCTCATTTGCAGGTGGAAGGAACCCTTCAGGCAACTCACTTGTACTTTCAGAATGGGGGTGAAGAGGGCTGAATTCCAGCTCTTGGGGGAAGATTTTGTGAGGAAAACACCCTCCCTGCATATACACTTCGCATTGGAAATGGAGTGGGTGGCGGGTCAGGTGGAAAATAATCTCCAGGTTCCCAGACAAGTTTCCTGGGAGAGGTGGAGGAAAAAAAAGGTCCTCTTCTCATGAACTGACTCCTTGGGTCAACTGGAAACAAGGCACCTCTGACTGGAGGGAAAGGTGCCAACACAGAGCCAGAGCCAGTTACTTGGTTTTCAGCTTGTAGAGGTGAATCAGGCACATCAGAGTCCAAAGGAGGCATATTAGGAATTCTGTGTTCTGCTGGTCCCGATGCTCTACCACAATTTGAGTAAAACCTATCTTGCCTTTGTAGAGGAAGACGTGCATCAGAAGAATATGGTTGGCCTGGCGGAGGGATCATCAGCCTGCTGGCCTGTTCCCCTGGAGGAGAGAGGGGCCCAGTCTGAGAAGGTGCTCTCTGAAAATCAGTGAACTTATGACAGCTGGCTTCTCTTCCTTTACTGCTAGTCGCATGGTCCAGAGGATTCTCCAGGGCCCCTTGACCCTCTTCCTCCTCCCAATGGAGTGAAAGGTGAGAGTGTGAGTGGACCACTCTTTTCAAAATGAGGAGGTCTCCTTTCAGATGAAGGGTGACCTATTGGTGAGGGCCCATTTGGAGAAGGCTTTCTGCCCATTGCTGAGTTGGAAACATCCAGTGCATCATAGGAATCTTTTTCTACAAGTTCAAATCTAAGCTCCTTCTCTGTTAATTTCTGTCTGTTGCGTGCATTTTGTTTCCTGAAATAACTGAGGTTTCTTTCAGCAATCCGAGCTGCCAACTCACTAGCATCTGCTTCTTTCTCGGAGGAAGTAATCTTCCCCAGACAGGAACGAATGGTACTCTGCAATTGTTCTTCAAGATATTGGGCTCTCTTTCTGTAGGTCTCCAGCTCTTTTATTGTATGGCTCATCTTTTCTTCGACTTTGGAAAGTTTCTCCTTTTGCTCCACACGGCAGTTTTCCTCCACTCTTAATTTCCTGTGCAGTTTCATCATATTTTCTTGACAGCGTTCCATCATGACTTTAAAGTTCTTCTGTAGGGTCTCATTCTCACTTTGCAGCTGTGCATTTTCGGACTGCAAGGATGCCTGTTCAGTCTGCAGACTTTTAAGGTGTTCTGTAAGGTCTTCCGTGGTTTTCTCCACTTCAGATGAGAAAGTACATTTTTGATTTGTTCCTCCTTCCAAGATTTCTAAGGAGGCCTTTAGCTTATCACCATAAACCAGGTTCCTCAAAGCTCCTTTGGACTCATCCTCCAAGTGAGCACCAATTTCGGGTTCACTCGTCTTTCCCAGTTCCAGGTGACCACCATCCCTTTGGGCTCCCAGGCTTGGAGAAGATCTATCCTTCATCTTCAGCAAGCATTCACTCAGAGACTCCATGTGATTTTCTGTGTCCCTTAGAACTTGTTCTCCAGCTACTTTAGAGTCCTCTAATATGATTTTTGCTTTATATTGGACACCTCCTTGTTGCCTCTGTGCTTCAGCTTCTCCTTGTATTGTTGGTCTCTGCGTTGGCGGAAGTAGGGATCCTTCATTCAAAACCTCTTTGATTGCCAGCTTCAGTTCTTCCTCATTCACTTGAAAGAGTCTCCAGTTTGTTTTAGCTTCAGCTATTTGTGATCTGAGGGATTCAGATTCACCTTGGAGGGACTGTATCCTTCTTGATAGATGCGCCATCGTTTCATCCTGTTGACCATGTTGAGCCTTCTGTGCTTTGAGCTCTTCTTCTAGAAAGAGCATTTCAACGCCATGGCTGGATTCGGGCCTATGCAGCTTTTCGTCGGTTGCCTCCAGCTGTTGTGCTTCTCTTGAACCCTTCTCAAACCTGCAATCCTTTAAAGATGATTCTAAGCCTTCATGTTCTTTTTCAACAAGGCTCACTTTTTCAAGAAGTCCACATTTTGCCTCAATAAGTCCAGCAAGATTTAGAGCCAGCCTTTTTTCTCTTCCCACGTAAAGCCTGCTACGAACCGACTGAAAACCTCTCCAGAAAAGTGAGAGAACAGCAAAAAATCCAAGAGCTGTACACATCACCAACTCCCAAGGAAAGCCATAAGGAAGATGGCCTGGCTTCATGTCTTCGGACAATGCTGCCACAACCCTGGGTGCTTCTTCCAGAACCACCCACTAGGATGGCTGAGAGGCAGCCCTTGGCTCCTCCATCACGCCAAGACAGCTTTGGCTCTTGCCACCACAACCACAGCCTGCCCAGGCAGGCCAACACAGGCTGTGGACACTCAGGTGTTTGGTCAGGAACTCCAACCTGCACCAGGCAACGGAGCAGACCACTGTGATCCCCTTCAGGGGCTGAGCGTATGGTGGGTGGTGGGCGTATGGCGGTGGGAGCCATGATCAAAGGCTCCCAGGAGCCTTGTTGTGCTCAACTGCCCATCAGGGGAGTCTTGTCCGCTTCCCTACCCAGTGCATCCTCATGTGCCACAGGTTTCGGTCCCTCCCACTCCAGCCAGAGAGAATTCCTCTCCATGCCACCCACCCCTTGATTTGGTTTAGGCCAGGCCAAGGCGGGGTTAGTAGGAAGATTCCATCCAGTCATAATAACATTCAGTTTGATGTCACTCAAATTCTAAAGCTGACTAAACTGTTCAAACAGCTTTTATGGCCTCTATTGGTCTTTGTGTCCCTTGCCTTTTGTTTGAGTGACTCAGTCCTTTCCCTGCCCTTGTGCTCTCCCTATTTCCTACCTTCCTTGCTTCCTTCCTGCCTTCCTGGGTTTTCCCCTTTTCTTCTTCCTTCTTTTCTACCTCCCTGCATCCCTCCAACTTTGCCTTCCTCCCTTCCAACTTTCTCTCTCCCTTCCCTCCCTTTTCTTTTCTTGCAAGTGTTTGGGGTGAAAGTCCATGGCAGGCCAGCCCCAAGCTAGGCAAGGTCACTGCCACTGAGCTACAACATCCCCAGACCTGCTGCCACTTCCTATGCATGTAACTTGAATTATCTCTAAAGAGAAACTCTCACATTAGTCTACTTTCAAAGTAATTTCAGAAGAGTTGCTAACATGGGCATAAATCAGTTATGACAAGTCATTTTTGAAAAGCACGGCACAGCTAATGTTCCTCCAAAGA
This sequence comes from Callospermophilus lateralis, assembly GCF_048772815.1. Taxonomy (NCBI): domain Eukaryota; kingdom Metazoa; phylum Chordata; class Mammalia; order Rodentia; family Sciuridae; genus Callospermophilus; species Callospermophilus lateralis. Next base: position 162,265 of record NW_027513414.1, read on the forward strand.
AGGAGTGGAAAACTTAATTGGTTTTCAGGTCAGCATTTCTAGACTAGTACAAACCCTCCTAATCCTGATCTCTCCTTAGTCCTATGATTTCTTTAAGTGTCCCCTTTGCTCCTGTTCATGGAGTCATGTGTACAGAAATTATACCTGGTTCTATTGAACTCTACTTAATTCTTTCTCACCTCTGTGCTCCTTTGGCCAAGTCACTCCTCAACACCTACTGTAACCCTTTCAATTTTTTGTCCATTTTCATTTAAAAAACTCTTTCAAAAATTGAACCATTTTGCATGCAGACACAGTCTTCTTGATCTGCTATTAATCCCCCACTACTGACATTGTAAGTTATTGAAATGTACACTTCCGGACCGTTTTCAGATTTTTGATTCCTGTATATCTATCTGTCTATCTATTTACAAACATAACATGGTATTCTGAAAGAATCGTTCTGCTTTTGGAGCTATACATTGTGTTTTCCAGAAGCAGGCCTATTACACAGAGATGAATCCACGTTACCTAGATTGAATTCAAACCGGAATGTGCACTCTGATTCCCATTGTATTGTTCTACCTACTGATGGACAGTTCAGTTATATCCAGACCTCACCACCTCCCCTATTGAGTAAAACCCTTGTGAAGAGACATGTAGATGCCTTTATGAACATATTGATAATTTTTCATGGCAGTGTTTTCCAAAAACCAGTTAGTAAAATCAATTGATTCCTTTGCAGCCTGAAATTACCTTCATTCCAGTTTACTGGTATAAGAACCGCAGTATATCAACAACCATTCTCCAATAGTAGTTCAGGCAGAAGTCATTCTAGATAACAAGCAGTGCCGGATCCTCCATGTATTTTACACAGCCCATGACGGGGGACATCCATCCATTCGTTTAGAACAACTGATGTTTTATGCTGGCAATTTAGGTTTATTTAAAGGAGTGATTAGAAAACAGGTGAGACAGACTGATTAGATTCAGTATGTATGTTGGCTTTGTTTTTCTAGGCCTGAAGTTTTCACATTTCAATTAATTGTAGGTTAAGTATCAGGCAGATTCTTCACTGGGCTTCAAATGTGATAAAGTTGCTTCTTATTTTTAAGAAGGCCGTTGCAATCCTGCATTTATTTTACACCTCAGTGCTTGTTTTACACACAAGCACACACACCCACACACCACACACATCAACACACACACAAACACATAATTAGAGCACATTTAACACTCAAATAAAGCTTTACCTACTGATTCATAACTAGGGTATTTTTTTAATAAGTATTGTGTCTTGGTCTCTACTGGGGAAACATGGTTCAATGTGAGTTCTCTGGTTTGTTGTAGGGCAGTGAACGTTCACTTGTTGGCAATGATATAGAAATGGGGAGTAAGAGTTTAAAAGCTTTTACAGTAGGTAGGCAGAGTCAGAGTATGGAATCTAAGAATAAGAAATTGGGGAATTTCCTCTTTGTTTCTTCATTTCAACCTCCTAATAATTCATGTATATTTTCCAAAAGTCTCCCAGAAAACAAGGACTAGGTCAATCCACATATCAGTGAACCATAGCAGAATGCGAGTCTGAATTTCATATAAACAGTCATAAAATCAAAAAGACAGGTGCTGGGGTTTTGGCTCAGCACTAGAGTGCTGGCTTCACACTTTCAAAGGTCCTGAGTTGGATCCCCAACACCATACGTGAAAGGAATGAATGAACCAATGCATGAGTGTATGATGAATGAATTAAAGGTATAAGGAGGAGGAGGAAGAGGAGGAGGAGGAGGAGAAATAGAAGAAGATGATGAGAAATTTGACAGAAGGGAAAAAGGGGAGGAGAGTGAGTTTAAAGTGTGGTTTCCAATTCCCAAACGTTAAATTACAGCAGACGGGATAGAGAGAGAAGATGGGAGGGCAGGAGAGGGGGGATAGTAGAGGCTAGAAAAGGTAGCAGAATACAACAGTTACTAACATGGCATTTTGTAAAAACGTGGATGTGTAAACAATGTGATTGTGCAATCTGTATATGGGGTCAAAATGGGAGTTCATAACTCACTTGAATCTAATGTAGGAAATATGGTATCTCAAGAGCTATGTCAGGTTTTAAGCAACCAATATAAACAAGAGGTCTTCATTTTTCTTTGTAGTTGAGATCTCCTGTTTCCTTGACATGTTTAGTTGTGTTCTCTCCTTTAGTCCTCCCAGGCTCTAGTTATTCTGATATGGAAAAACTAGCTGAAATGCCCAACCAGTCTCTAAATCAGTGACACTTTTTCATTAAGCCTAAAGTCACTTTACAATTGCTACAGTCATACTAAATACACTTCTTTGTTTGGAGTTTAAAAGATATTTCCACCAGCTAGATTACAAGGACCTAGAACTCCCATTCTTGTTTATGTAAGAGTGGCTTCATCAGATTAAATGCCGTTCTCTGGAATAACATAAAATAGGAATAATTTACTCATAAGATTCTTACGTAAACCATCTTTATTTACAAAATACTATCTTAAGAATTATTGTTTCATTGAGCTTCAATTGGAGCCAAAGTATAGTCAATTACTGAACTAAAAGCAGTTACTTAAAAACTAAAAATGAGAGATAAGTCAAATTACATTTGAAGAGAGAGCAACAGCATGAGGTTTCTTGTTTGGTTCTGGATGTTGAGTAACAGGCTCATTTGCAGGTGGAAGGAACCCTTCAGGCAACTCACTTGTACTTTCAGAATGGGGGTGAAGAGGGCTGAATTCCAGCTCTTGGGGGAAGATTTTGTGAGGAAAACCCCCTCCCTGCATAGACACTTCGCATTGGAAATGGAGTGGGTGGCGGGTCAGGTGGAAAATAATCTCCAGGTTCCCAGACAAGTTTCCTGGGAGAGGTGGAGGAAAAAAAAGGTCCTCTTCTCATGAACTGACTCCTTGGGTCAACTGGAAACAAGGCACCTCTGACTGGAGGGAAAGGTGCCAACACAGAGCCAGAGCCAGTTGCTTGGTTTTCAGCATGGAGAGGTGAATCAGGCACATCAGAGTCCAAAGGAGGCATATTAGGAATTCTGTGTTCTGCTGGTCCCGATGCTCTACCACAATTTGAGTAAAACCTATCTTGCCTTTGTAGAGGAAGACGTGCATCAGAAGAATATGGTTGGCCTGGCGGAGGGATCATCAGCCTGCTGGCCTGTTCCCCTGGAGGAGAGAGGGGCCCAGTCTGAGAAGGTGCTCTCTGAAAATCAGTGAACTAATGACAGCTGGCTTCTCTTCCTTTACTGCTAGTCGCATGGTCCAGAGGATTCTCCAGGGCCCCTTGACCCTCTTCCTCCTCCCACTGGAGTGAAAGGTGAGAGTGTGAGTGGACCACTCTTTTCAAAATGAGGAGGTCTCCTTTCAGATGAAGGGTGACCTATTGGTGAGGGCCCATTTGGAGAAGGCTTTCTGCCCATTGCTGAGTTGGAAACATCCAGTGCATCATAGGGATCTTTTTCTACAAGTTCAAATCTAAGCTCCTTCTCTGTTAATTTCTGTCTGTTGCGTGCATTTTGTTTCCTGAAATAACTGAGGTTTCTTTCAGCAATCCGAGCTGCCAACTCACTAGCATCTGCTTCTTTCTCGGAGGAAGTAATCTTCCCCAGACAGGAACGAATGGTACTCTGCAATTGTTCTTCAAGATATTGGGCTCTCTTTCTGTAGGTCTCCAGCTCTTTTATTGTATGGCTCATCTTTTCTTCGACTTTGGAAAGTTTCTCCTTTTGCTCCACACGGCAGTTTTCCTCTACTCTTAATTTCCTGTGCAGTTTCATCATATTTTCTTGACAGCGTTCCATCATGACTTTAAAGTTCTTCTGTAGGGTCTCATTCTCACATTGCAGCTGTGCATTTTCGGACTGCAAGGATGCCTGTTCAGTCTGCAGACTTTTAAGGTGTTCTGTAAGGTCTTCCGTGGTTTTCTCCACTTCAGATGAGAAAGTACATTTTTGATTTCTTCCTCCTTCCAAGATTTCTAAGGAGGCCTTTAGCTTATCACCATAAACCAGGTTCCTCAAAGCTCCTTTGGACTCATCCTCCAAGTGAGCACCAATTTCGGGTTCACTCGTCTTTCCCAGTTCCAGGTGACCACCATCCCTTTGGGCTCCCAGGCTTGGAGAAGATCTATCCTTCATCTTCAGCAAGCATTCACTCAGAGACTCCATGTGATTTTCTGTGTCCCTTAGAACTTGTTCTCCAGCTACTTTAGAGTCCTCTAATATGATTTTTGCTTTATATTGGACACCTCCTTGTTGCCTCTGTGCTTCAGCTTCTCCTTGTATTGTTGGTCTCTGCGTTGGCGGAAGTAGGGATCCTTCATTCAAAACCTCTTTGATTGCCAGCTTCAGTTCTTCCTCATTCACATGAAAGAGTCTCCAGTTTGTTTTAGCTTCAGCTATTTGTGATCTGAGGGATTCAGATTCACCTTGGAGGGACTGTATCCTTCTTGATAGATGCGCCATCGTTTCATCCTGTTGACCATGTTGAGCCTTCTGTGCTTTGAGCTCTTCTTCTAGAAAGAGCATTTCAACGCCATGGCTGGATTCGGGCCTATGCAGCTTTTCGTCGGTTGCCTCCAGCTGTTGTGCTTCTCTTGAACCCTTCTCAAACCTGCAATCCTTTAAAGATGATTCTAAGCCTTCATGTTCTTTTTCAACAAGGCTCACTTTTTCAAGAAGTCCACATTTTGCCTCAATAAGTCCAGCAAGATTTAGAGCCAGCCTTTTTTCTCTTCCCACGTAAAGCCTGCTACGAACCGACTGAAAACCTCTCCAGAAAAGTGAGAGAACAGCAAAAAATCCAAGAGCTGTACACATCACCAACTCCCAAGGAAAGCCATAAGGAAGATGGCCTGGCTTCATGTCTTCGGACAATGCTGCCACAACCCTGGGTGCTTCTTCCAGAACCACCCACTAGGATGGCTGAGAGGCAGCCCTTGGCTCCTCCATCACGCCAAGACAGCTTTGGCTCTTGCCACCACAACCACAGCCTGCCCAGGCAGGCCAACACAGGCTGTGGACACTCAGGTGTTTGGTCAGGAACTCCAACCTGCACCAGGCAACGGAGCAGACCACTGTGATCCCCTTCAGGGGCTGAGCGTATGGTGGGTGGTGGGCGTATGGCGGTGGGAGCCATGATCAAAGGCTCCCAGGAGCCTTGTTGTGCTCAACTGCCCATCAGGGGAGTCTTGTCCGCTTCCCTACCCAGTGCATCCTCATGTGCCACAGGTTTCGGTCCCTCCCACTCCAGCCAGAGAGAATTCCTCTCCATGCCACCCACCCCTTGATTTGGTTTAGGCCAGGCCAAGGCGGGGTTAGTAGGAAGATTCCATCCAGTCATAATAACATTCAGTTTGATGTCACTCAAATTCTAAAGCTGACTAAACTGTTCAAACAGCTTTTATGGCCTCTATTGGTCTTTGTGTCCCTTGCCTTTTGTTTGAGTGACTCAGTCCTTTCCCTGCCCTTGTGCTCTCCCTATTTCCTACCTTCCTTGCTTCCTTCCTCCCTTCCTGGGTTTTCCCCTTTTCTTCTTCCTTCTTTTCTACCTCCCTGCATCCCTCCAACTTTGCCTTCCTCCCTTCCAACTTTCTCTCTCCCTTCCCTCCCTTTTCTTTTCTTGCAAGTGTTTGGGGTGAAAGTCCATGGCAGGCCAGCCCCAAGCTAGGCAAGGTCACTGCCACTGAGCTACAACATCCCCAGACCTGCTGCCACTTCCTATGCAAGTAACTTGAATTATCTCTAAAGAGAAACTCTCACATTAGTCTACTTTCAAAGTAATTTCAGAAGAGTTGCTAACATGGGCATAAATCAGTTATGACAAGTCATTTTTGAAAAGCACGGCACAGCTAATGTTCCTCCAAAGAAGGAGTGGAAAACTTAATTGGTTTTCAGGTCAGCATTTCTAGACTAGTACAAACCCTCCTAATCCTGATCTCTCCTTAGTCCTATGATTTCTTTAAGTGTCCCCTTTGCTCCTGTTCATGGAGTCATGTGTACAGAAATTATACCTGGTTCTATTGAACTCTACTTAATTCTTTCTCACCTCTGTGCTCCTTTGGCCAAGTCACTCCTCAACACTTACTGTAACCCTTTCAATTTTTTGTCCATTTTCATTTAAAAAACTCTTTCAAACATTGAACCATTTCGCATGCAGACACAGTCTTCTTGATCTGCTATTAATCCCCCACTACTGACATTGTAAGTTATTGAAATGTACACTTCCGGACCGTTTTCAGATTTTTGATTCCTGTATATCTATCTGTCTATATATTTACAAACATAACATGGTATTCTGAAAGAATCGTTCTGCTTTTGGAGCTCTACATTGTGTTTTCCAGAAGCAGGCCTATTACACAGAGATGAATCCACGTTACCTAGATTGAGTTCAAACCAGAATGTGCACTCTGATTCCCATTATATTGTTCTACCTACTGATGGACAGTTCAGTTATATCCAGACCTCACCACCTCCCCCATTGAGTAAAACCCTTGTGAAGAGACATGTAGATGCCTTTATGAACATATTGATAATTTTTCATGGCAGTGTTTTCCAAAAACCAGTTAGTAAAATCAATTGATTCCTTTGCAGCCTGAAATTACCTTCATTCCAGTTTACTGGTATAAGAACCGCAGTATATCAGCAACCATTCTCCAATAGTAGTTCAGGCAGAAGTCATTCTAGATAACAAGCAGTGCCGGATCCTCCATGTATTTTACACAGCCCATGACGGGGGACATCCGTCCATTCGTTTAGAACAACTGATGTTTTATGCTGGCAATTTAGGTTTATTTAAAGGAGTGATTAGAAAACAGGTGAGACAGACTGATTAGATTCAGTATGTATGTTGGCTTTGTTTTTCTAGGCCTGAAGTTTTCACATTTCAATTAATTGTAGGTTAAGTATCAGGCAGATTCTTCACTGGGCTTCAAATGTGATAAAGTTGCTTCTTATTTTTAAGAAGGCCGTTGCAATCCTGCATTTATTTTACACCTCAGTGCTTGTTTTACACACAAGCACACACACCCACACACCACACACATCAACACACACACAAACACATAATTAGAGCACATTTAACACTCAAATAAAGCTTTACCTACTGATTCATAACTAGGGTATTTTTTTAATAAGTATTGTGTCTTGGTCTCTACTGGGGAAACATGGTTCAATGTGAGTTCTCTGGTTTGTTGTAGGGCAGTGAACGTTCACTTGTTGGCAATGATATAGAAATGGGGAGTAAGAGTTTAAAAGTTTTTACAGTAGGCAGGCAGAGTCAGAGTATGGAATCTAAGAATAAGAAATTGGGGAATTTCCTCTTTGTTTCTTCATTTCAACCTCCTAATAATTCATGTATATTTTCCAAAAGTCTCCCAGAAAACAAGGACTAGGTCAATCCACATATCAGTGAACCATAGCAGAATGCAACTCTGAATTTCATATAAACAGTCATAAAATCAAAAAGACAGGTGCTGGGGTTTTGGCTCAGCAATAGAGTGCTGGTTTCACACTTTCAAAGGTCCTGAGTTGGATCCCCAACACCATACGTGAAAGGAATGAATGAACCAATGCATGAGTGTATGATGAATGAATTAAAGGTATAAGGAGGAGGAGGAAGAGGAGGAGGAGGAGGAGAAATAGAAGAAGATGATGAGAAATTTGACAGAAGGGAAAAAGGGGAGGAGAGTGAGTTTAAAGTGTGGTTTCCAATTCCCAAACGTTAAATTACAGCAGACGGGATAGAGAGAGAAGATGGGAGGGCAGGAGAGGGGGGATAGTAGAGGCTAGAAAAGGTAGCAGAATACAACAGTTACTAACATGGCATTTTGTAAAAACGTGGATGTGTAAACAATGTGATTGTGCAATCTGTATATGGGGTCAAAATGGGAGTTCATAACTCACTTGAATCTAATGTAGGAAATATGGTATCTCAAGAGCTATGTCAGGTTTTAAGCAACCAATATAAACAAGAGGTCTTCATTTTTCTTTGTAGTTGAGATCTCCTGTTTCCTTGACATGTTTAGTTGTGTTCTCTCCTTTAGTCCTCCCAGGCTCTAGTTATTCTGATATGGAAAAACTAGCTGAAATGCCCAACCAGTCTCTAAATCAGTGACACTTTTTCATTAAGCCTAAAGTCACTTTACAATTGCTACAGTCATACTAAATACACTTCTTTGTTTGGAGTTTAAAAGATATTTCCACCAGCTAGATTACAAGGACCTAGAACTCCCATTCTTGTTTATGTAAGAGTGGCTTCATCAGATTAAATGCCGTTCTCTGGAATAACATAAAATAGGAATAATTTACTCATAAGATTCTTACGTAAACCATCTTTATTTACAAAATACTATCTTAAGAATTATTGTTTCATTGAGCTTCAATTGGAGCCAAAGTATAGTCAATTACTGAACTAAAAGCAGTTACTTAAAAACTAAAAATGAGAGATAAGTCAAATTACATTTGAAGAGAGAGCAACAGCATGAGGTTTCTTGTTTGGTTCTGGATGTTGAGTAACAGGCTCATTTGCAGGTGGAAGGAACCCTTCAGGCAACTCACTTGTACTTTCAGAATGGGGGTGAAGAGGGCTGAATTCCAGCTCTTGGGGGAAGATTTTGTGAGGAAAACCCCCTCCCTGCATAGACACTTCGCATTGGAAATGGAGTGGGTGGCGGGTCAGGTGGAAAATAATCTCCAGGTTCCCAGACAAGTTTCCTGGGAGAGGTGGAGGAAAAAAAAGGTCCTCTTCTCATGAACTGACTCCTTGGGTCAACTGGAAACAAGGCACCTCTGACTGGAGGGAAAGGTGCCAACACAGAGCCAGAGCCAGTTGCTTGGTTTTCAGCATGGAGAGGTGAATCAGGCACATCAGAGTCCAAAGGAGGCATATTAGGAATTCTGTGTTCTGCTGGTCCCGATGCTCTACCACAATTTGAGTAAAACCTATCTTGCCTTTGTAGAGGAAGACGTGCATCAGAAGAATATGGTTGGCCTGGCGGAGGGATCATCAGCTTGCTGGCCTGTTCCCCTGGAGGAGAGAGGGGCCCAGTCTGAGAAGGTGCTCTCTGAAAATCAGTGAACTAATGACAGCTGGCTTCTCTTCCTTTACTGCTAGTCGCATGGTCCAGAGGATTCTCCAGGGCCCCTTGACCCTCTTCCTCCTCCCACTGGAGTGAAAGGTGAGAGTGTGAGTGGACCACTCTTTTCAAAATGAGGAGGTCTCCTTTCAGATGAAGGGTGACCTATTGGTGAGGGCCCATTTGGAGAAGGCTTTCTGCCCATTGCTGAGTTGGAAACATCCAGTGCATCATAGGGATCTTTTTCTACAAGTTCAAATCTAAGCTCCTTCTCAGTTAATTTCTGTCTGTTGCGTGCATTTTGTTTCCTGAAATAACTGAGGTTTCTTTCAGCAATCCGAGCTGCCAACTCACTAGCATCTGCTTCTTTCTCGGAGGAAGTAATCTTCCCCAGACAGGAACGAATGGTACTCTGCAATTGTTCTTCAAGATATTGGGCTCTCTTTCTGTAGGTCTCAAGCTCTTTTATTGTATGGCTCATCTTTTCTTCGACTTTGGAAAGTTTCTCCTTTTGCTCCACACGGCAGTTTTCCTCTACTCTTAATTTCCTGTGCAGTTTCATCATATTTTCTTGACAGCGTTCCATCATGACTTTAAAGTTCTTCTGTAGGGTCTCATTCTCACATTGCAGCTGTGCATTTTCGGACTGCAAGGATGCCTGTTCAGTCTGCAGACTTTTAAGGTGTTCTGTAAGGTCTTCCGTGGTTTTCTCCACTTCAGATGAGAAAGTACATTTTTGATTTCTTCCTCCTTCCAAGATTTCTAAGGAGGCCTTTAGCTTATCACCATAAACCAGGTTCCTCAAAGCTCCTTTGGACTCATCCTCCAAGTGAGCACCAATTTCGGGTTCACTCGTCTTTCCCAGTTCCAGGTGACCACCATCCCTTTGGGCTCCCAGGCTTGGAGAAGATCTATCCTTCATCTTCAGCAAGCATTCACTCAGAGACTCCATGTGATTTTCTGTGTCCCTTAGAACTTGTTCTCCAGCTACTTTAGAGTCCTCTAATGTGATTTTTGCTTTATATTGGACACCTCCTTGTTGCCTCTGTGCTTCAGCTTCTCCTTGTATTGTTGGTCTCTGCGTTGGCGGAAGTAGGGATCCTTCATTCAAAACCTCTTTGATTGCCAGCTTCAGTTCTTCCTCATTCACTTGAAAGAGTCTCCAGTTTGTTTTAGCTTCAGCTATTTGTGATCTGAGGGATTCAGATTCACCTTGGAGGGACTGTATCCTTCTTGATAGATGCGCCATCGTTTCATCCTGTTGACCATGTTGAGCCTTCTGTGCTTTGAGCTCTTCTTCTAGAAAGAGCATTTCAACGCCATGGCTGGATTCGGGCCTATGCAGCTTTTCGTCGGTTGCCTCCAGCTGTTGTGCTTCTCTTGAACCCTTCTCAAACCTGCAATCCTTTAAAGATGATTCTAAGCCTTCATGTTCTTTTTCAACAAGGCTCACTTTTTTCAAGAAGTCCACATTTTGCCTCAATAAGTCCAGCAAGATTTAGAGCCAGCCTTTTTTCTCTTCCCACGTAAAGCCTGCTACGAACCGACTGAAAACCTCTCCAGAAAAGTGAGAGAACAGCAAAAAATCCAAGAGCTGTACACATCACCAACTCCCAAGGAAAGCCATAAGGAAGATGGCCTGGCTTCATGTCTTCGGACAATGCTGCCACAACCCTGGGTGCTTCTTCCAGAACCACCCACTAGGATGGCTGAGAGGCAGCCCTTGGCTCCTCCATCACGCCAAGACAGCTTTGGCTCTTGCCACCACAACCACAGCCTGCCCAGGCAGGCCAACACAGGCTGTGGACACTCAGGTGTTTGGTCAGGAACTCCAACCTGCACCAGGCAACGGAGCAGACCACTGTGATCCCCTTCAGGGGCTGAGCGTATGGTGGGTGGTGGGCGTATGGCGGTGGGAGCCATGATCAAAGGCTCCCAGGAGCCTTGTTGTGCTCAACTGCCCATCAGGGGAGTCTTGTCCGCTTCCCTAAACAGTGCATCCTCATGTGCCACAGGTTTCGGTCCCTCCCACTCCAGCCAGAGAGAATTCCTCTCCATGCCACCCACCCCTTGATTTGGTTTAGGCCAGGCCAAGGCGGGGTTAGTAGGAAGATTCCATCCAGTCATAATAACATTCAGTTTGATGTCACTCAAATTCTAAAGCTGACTAAACTGTTCAAACAGCTTTTATGGCCTCTATTGGTCTTTGTGTCCCTTGCCTTTTGTTTGAGTGACTCAGTCCTTTCCCTGCCCTTGTGCTCTCCCTATTTCCTACCTTCCTTGCTTCCTTCCTCCCTTCCTGGGTTTTCCCCTTTTCTTCTTCCTTCTTTTCTACCTCCCTGCATCCCTCCAACTTTGCCTTCCTCCCTTCCAACTTTCTCTCTCCCTTCCCTCCCTTTTCTTTTCTTGCAAGTGTTTGGGGTGTAAGTCCATGGCAGGCCAGCCCCAAGCTAGGCAAGGTCACTGCCACTGAGGTACAACATCCCCAGACCTGCTGCCACTTCCTATGCAAGTAACTTGAATTATCTCTAAAGAGAAACTCTCACATTAGTCTACTTTCAAAGTTATTTCAGAAGAGTTGCTAACATGGGCATAAATCAGTTATGACAAGTCATTTTTGAAAAGCACGGCAAAGCTAATGTTCCTCCAAAGAAGGAGTAGAAAACTTAATTGGTTTTCAGGTCAGCATTTCTAGACTAGTACAAACCCTCCTAATCCTGATCTCTCCTTAGTCCTATGATTTCTTTAAGTGTCCCCTTTGCTCCTGTTCATGGAGTCATGTGTACAGAAATTATACCTGGTTCTATTGAACTCTACTTAATTCTTTCTCACCTCTGTGCTCCTTTGGCCAAGTCACTCCTCAACACTTACTGTAACCCTTTCAATTTTTTGTCCATTTTCATTTAAAAAACTCTTTCAAAAATTGAACCATTTCGCATGCAGACACAGTCTTCTTGATCTGCTATTAATCCCCCACTACTGACATTGTAAGTTATTGAAATGTACACTTCCGGACCGTTTTCAGATTTTTGATTCCTGTATATCTATCTGTCTATCTATTTACAAACATTACATGGTATTCTGAAAGAATCGTTCTGCTTTTGGAGCTCTACATTGTGTTTTCCAGAAGCAGGCCTATTACACAGAGATGAATCCATGTTACCTAGATTGAGTTCAAACCAGAATGTGCACTCTGATTCCCATTATATTGTTCTACCTACTGATGGACAGTTCAGTTATATCCAGACCTCACCACCTCCCCCATTGAGTAAAACCCTTGTGAAGAGACATGTAGATGCCTTTATGAACATATTGATAATTTTTCATGGCAGTGTTTTAAAAAAAAAAGTTAGTAAAATCAATTGATTCCTTTGCAGCCTGAAATTACCTTCATTCCAGTTTACTGGTATAAGAACCGCAGTATATCAGCAACCATTCTCCAATAGTAGTTCAGGCAGAAGTCATTCTAGATAACAAGCAGTGCCGGATCCTCCATGTATTTTACACAACCCATGAAGGGGGACATCCGTCCATTCGTTTAGAACAACTGATGTTTTATGCTGGCAATTTAGCTTTATTTAAAGGAGTGATTAGAAAACAGGTGAGACAGACTGATTAGATTCAGTATGTATGTTGGCTTTGTTTTTCTAGGCCTGAAGTTTTCACATTTCAATTAATTGTAGGTTAAGTATCAGGCAGATTCTTCACTGGGCTTCAAATGTGATAAAGTTGCTTCTTATTTTTAAGAAGGCCGTTGCAATCCTGCATTTATTTTACACCTCAGTGCTTGTTTTACACACAAGCACACACACCCACACACCACACACATCAACACACACACAAACACATAATTAGAGCACATTTAACACTCAAATAAAGCTTTACCTACTGATTCATAACTAGGGTATTTTTTTTTAATAAGTATTGTGTCTTGGTCTCTACTGGGGAAACATGGTTCAATGTGAGTTCTCTGGTTTGTTGTAGGGCAGTGAACGTTCACTTGTTGGCAATGATATAGAAATGGGGAGTAAGAGTTTAAAAGATTTTACAGTAGGTAGGCAGAGTCAGAGTATGGAATCTAAGAATAAGAAATTGGGGAATTTCCTCTTTGTTTCTTCATTTCAACCTCCTAATAATTCATGTATATTTTCCAAAAGTCTCCCAGAAAACAAGGACTAGGTCAATCCACATATCAGTGAACCATAGCAGAATGCGACTCTGAATTTCATATAAACAGTCATAAAATCAAAAAGACAGGTGCTGGGGTTTTGGCTCAGCACTAGAGTGCTGGCTTCACACTTTCAAAGGTCCTGAGTTGGATCCCCAACACCATACGTGAAAGGAATGAATGAACCAATGCATGAGTGTATGATGAATGAATTAAAGGTATAAGGAGGAGGAGGAAGAGGAGGAGAAGGAGGAGAAATAGAAGAAGATGATGAGAAATTTGACAGAAGGGAAAAAGGGGAGGAGAGTGAGTTTAAAGTGTGGTTTCCAATTCCCAAACGTTAAATTACAGCAGACGGGATAGAGAGAGAAGATGGGAGGGCAGGAGAGAGGGGATAGTAGAGGCTAGAAAAGGTAGCAGAATACAACAGTTACTAACATGGCATTTTGTAAAAACGTGGATGTGTAAACAATGTGATTGTGCAATCTGTATATGGGGTCAAAATGGGAGTTCATAACTCACTTGAATCTAATGTAGGAAATATGGTATCTCAAGAGCTATGTAAGGTTTTAAGCAACCAATATAAAAAAGAGGTCTTCATTTTTCTTTGTAATTGAGATCTCCTGTTTCCTTGACATGTTTAGTTGTGTTCTCTCCTTTAGTCTTCCCATGCTCTAGTTATTCTGATATGGAAAAACTAGCTGAAATGCCCAACCAGTCTCTAAATCAGTGACACTTTTTCATTAAGCCTAAAGTCACTTTACAATTGCTACAGTCATACTAAATACACTTCTTTGTTTGGAGTTTAAAAGATATTTCCACCAGCTAGATTACAAGGACCTAGAACTCCCATTCTTGTTTATGTAAGAGTGGCTTCATCAGATTAAATGCCGTTCTCTGGAATAACATAAAATAGGAATAATTTACTCATAAGATTCTTACGTAAACCATCTTTATTTACAAAATACTATCTTAAGAATTATTGTTTCATTGAGCTTCCATTGGAGCCAAAGTATAGTCAATTACTGAACTAAAAGCAGTTACTTAAAAACTAAAAATGAGAGATAAGTCAAATTACATTTGAAGAGAGAGCAACAGCATGAGGTTTCTTGTTTGGTTCTGGATGTTGAGTAACAGGCTCATTTGCAGGTGGAAGGAACCCTTCAGGCAACTCACTTGTACTTTCAGAATGGGGGTGAAGAGGGCTGAATTCCAGCTCTTGGGGGAAGATTTTGTGAGGAAAACCCCCTCCCTGCATAGACACTTCGCATTGGAAATGGAGTGGGTGGCGGGTCAGGTGGAAAATAATCTCCAGGTTCCCAGACAAGTTTCCTGGGAGAGGTGGAGGAAAAAAAAGGTCCTCTTCTCATGAACTGACTCCTTGGGTCAACTGGAAACAAGGCACCTCTGACTGGAGGGAAAGGTGCCAACACAGAGCCAGAGCCAGTTGCTTGGTTTTCAGCATGGAGAGGTGAATCAGGCACATCAGAGTCCAAAGGAGGCATATTAGGAATTCTGTGTTCTGCTGGTCCCGATGCTCTACCACAATTTGAGTAAAACCTATCTTGCCTTTGTAGAGGAAGACGTGCATCAGAAGAATATGGTTGGCCTGGCGGAGGGATCATCAGCCTGCTGGCCTGTTCCCCTGGAGGAGAGAGGGGCCCAGTCTGAGAAGGTGCTCTCTGAAAATCAGTGAACTTATGACAGCTGGCTTCTCTTCCTTTACTGCTAGTCGCATGGTCCAGAGGATTCTCCAGGGCCCCTTGACCCTCTTCCTCCTCCCACTGGAGTGAAAGGTGAGAGTGTGAGTGGACCACTCTTTTCAAAATGAGGAGGTCTCCTTTCAGATGAAGGGTGACCTATTGGTGAGGGCCCATTTGGAGAAGGCTTTCTGCCCATTGCTGAGTTGGAAACATCCAGTGCATCATAGGGATCTTTTTCTACAAGTTCAAATCTAAGCTCCTTCTCTGTTAATTTCTGTCTGTTGCGTGCATTTTGTTTCCTGAAATAACTGAGGTTTCTTTCAGCAATCCGAGCTGCCAACTCACTAGCATCTGCTTCTTTCTCGGAGGAAGTAATCTTCCCCAGACAGGAACGAATGGTACTCTGCAATTGTTCTTCAAGATATTGGGCTCTCTTTCTGTAGGTCTCCAGCTCTTTTATTGTATGGCTCATCTTTTCTTCGACTTTGGAAAGTTTCTCCTTTTGCTCCACACGGCAGTTTTCCTCCACTCTTAATTTCCTGTGCAGTTTCATCATATTTTCATGACAGCGTTCCATCATGACTTTAAAGTTCTTCTGTAGGGTCTCATTCTCACTTTGCAGCTGTGCATTTTCGGACTGCAAGGATGCCTGTTCAGTCTGCAGACTTTTAAGGTGTTCTGTAAGGTCTTCCGTGGTTTTCTCCACTTCAGATGAGAAAGTACATTTTTGATTTCTTCCTCCTTCCAAGATTTCTAAGGAGGCCTTTAGCTTATCACCATAAACCAGGTTCCTCAAAGCTCCTTTGGACTCATCCTCCAAGTGAGCACCAATTTCGGGTTCACTCGTCTTTCCCAGTTCCAGGTGACCACCATCCCTTTGGGCTCCCAGGCTTGGAGAAGATCTATCCTTCATCTTCAGCAAGCATTCACTCAGAGACTCCATGTGATTTTCTGTGTCCCTTAGAACTTGTTCTCCAGCTACTTTAGAGTCCTCTAATATGATTTTTGCTTTATATTGGACACCTCCTTGTTGCCTCTGTGCTTCAGCTTCTAGTAGTATTGTTGGTCTCTGCGTTGGCGGAAGTAGGGATCCTTCATTCAAAACCTCTTTGATTGCCAGCTTCAGTTCTTCCTCATTCACATGAAAGAGTCTCCAGTTTGTTTTAGCTTCAGCTATTTGTGATCTGAGGGATTCAGATTCACCTTGGAGGGACTGTATCCTTCTTGATAGCTGCGCCATCGTTTCATCCTGTTGACCATGTTGAGCCTTCTGTGCTTTGAGCTCTTCTTCTAGAAAGAGCATTTCAACGCCATGGCTGGATTCGGGCCTATGCAGCTTTTCGTCGGTTGCCTCCAGCTGTTGTGCTTCTCTTGAACCCTTCTCAAACCTGCAATCCTTTAAAGATGATTCTAAGCCTTCATGTTCTTTTTCAACAAGGCTCACTTTTTCAAGAAGTCCACATTTAGCCTCAATAAGTCCAGCAAGATTTAGAGCCAGCCTTTTTTCTCTTCCCACGTAAAGCCTGCTACGAACCGACTGAAAACCTCTCCAGAAAAGTGAGAGAACAGCAAAAAATCCAAGAGCTGTACACATCACCAACTCCCAAGGAAAGCCATAAGGAAGATGGCCTGGCTTCATGTCTTCGGACAATGCTGCCACAACCCTGGGTGCTTCTTCCAGAACCACCCGCTAGGATGGCTGAGAGGCAGCCCTTGGCTCCTCCATCACGCCAAGACAGCTTTGGCTCTTGCCACCACAACCACAGCCTGCCCAGGCAGGCCAACACAGGCTGTGGACACTCAGGTGTTTGGTCAGGAACTCCAACCTGCACCAGGCAACGGAGCAGACCACTGTGATCCCCTTCAGGGGCTGAGCGTATGGTGGGTGGTGGGCGTATGGCGGTGGGAGCCATGATCAAAGGCTCCCAGGAGCCTTGTTGTGCTCAACTGCCCATCAGGGGAGTCTTGTCCGCTTCCCTACCCAGTGCATCCTCATGTGCCACAGGTTTCGGTCCCTCCCACTCCAGCCAGAGAGAATTCCTCTCCATGCCACCCACCCCTTGATTTGGTTTAGGCCAGGCCAAGGCGGGGTTAGTAGGAAGATTCCATCCAGTCATAATAACATTCAGTTTGATGTCACTCAAATTCTAAAGCTGACTAAACTGGTTCAAACAGCTTTTATGGCCTCTATTGGTCTTTGTGTCCCTTGCCTTTTGTTTGAGTGACTCAGTCCTTTCCCTGCCCTTGTGCTCTCCCTATTTCCTACCTTCCTTGCTTCCTTCCTCCCTTCCTGGGTTTTCCCCTTTTCTTCTTCCTTCTTTTCTACCTCCCTGCATCCCTCCAACTTTGCCTTCCTCCCTTCCAACTTTCTCTCTCCCTTCCCTCCCTTTTCTTTTCTTGCAAGTGTTTGGGGTGAAAGTCCATGGCAGGCCAGCCCCAAGCTAGGCAAGGTCACTGCCACTGAGCTACAACATCCCCAGACCTGCTGCCACTTCCTATGCAAGTAACTTGAATTATCTCTAAAGAGAAACTCTCACATTAGTCTACTTTCAAAGTAATTTCAGAAGAGTTGCTAACATGGGCATAAATCAGTTATGACAAGTCATTTTTGAAAATCACGGCACAGCTAATGTTCCTCCAAAGAAGGAGTGGAAAACTTAATTGGTTTTCAGGTCAGCATTTCTAGACTAGTACAAACCCTCCTAATGCTGATCTCTCCTTAGTCCTATGATTTCTTTAAGTGTCCCCTTTGCTCCTGTTCATGGAGTCATGTGTACAGAAATTATACCTGGTTCTATTGAACTCTACTTAATTCTTTCTCACCTCTGTGCTCCTTTGGCCAAGTCACTCCTCAACACTTACTGTAACCCTTTCAATTTTTTTGTCCATTTTCATTTAAAATCTCTTTCAAAAATTGAACCATTTCGCATGCAGACACAGTCTTCTTGATCTGCTATTAATCCCCCACTACTGACATTGTAAGTTATTGAAATGTACACTTCCGGACCGTTTTCAGATTTTTGATTCCTGTATATCTATCTGTCTATATATTTACAAACATAACATGGTATTCTGAAAGAATCGTTCTGCTTTTGGAGCTCTACATTGTGTTTTCCAGAAGCAGGCCTATTACACAGAGATGAATCCACGTTACCTAGATTGAGTTCAAACCAGAATGTGCACTCTGATTCCCATTATATTGTTCTACCTACTGATGGACAGTTCAGTTATATCCAGACCTCACCACCTCCCCCATTGAGTAAAACCCTTGTGAAGAGACATGTAGATGCCTTTATGAACATATTGATAATTTTTCATGGCAGTGTTTTCCAAAAACCAGTTAGTAAAATCAATTGATTCCTTTGCAGCCTGAAATTACCTTCATTCCAGTTTACTGGTATAAGAACCGCAGTATATCAGCAACCATTCTCCAATAGTAGTTCAGGCAGAAGTCATTCTAGATAACAAGCAGTGCCGGATCCTCCATGTATTTTACACAGCCCATGACGGGGGACATCCGTCCATTCGTTTAGAACAACTGATGTTTTATGCTGGCAATTTAGGTTTATTTAAAGGAGTGATTAGAAAACAGGTGAGACAGACTGATTAGATTCAGTATGTATGTTGGCTTTGTTTTTCTAGGCCTGAAGTTTTCACATTTCAATTAATTGTAGGTTAAGTATCAGGCAGATTCTTCACTGGGCTTCAAATGTGATAAAGTTGCTTCTTATTTTTAAGAAGGCCGTTGCAATCCTGCATTTATTTTACACCTCAGTGCTTGTTTTACACACAAGCACACACACCCACACACCACACACATCAACACACACACAAACACATAATTAGAGCACATTTAACACTCAAATAAAGCTTTACCTACTGATTCATAACTAGGGTATTTTTTTAATAAGTATTGTGTCTTGGTCTCTACTGGGGAAACATGGTTCAATGTGAGTTCTCTGGTTTGTTGTAGGGCAGTGAACGTTCACTTGTTGGCAATGATATAGAAATGGGGAGTAAGAGTTTAAAAGTTTTTACAGTAGGCAGGCAGAGTCAGAGTATGGAATCTAAGAATAAGAAATTGGGGAATTTCCTCTTTGTTTCTTCATTTCAACCTCCTAATAATTCATGTATATTTTCCAAAAGTCTCCCAGAAAACAAGGACTAGGTCAATCCACATATCAGTGAACCATAGCAGAATGCGACTCTGAATTTCATATAAACAGTCATAAAATCAAAAATACAGGTGCTGGGGTTTTGGCTCAGCACTAGAGTGCTGGCTTCACACTTTCAAAGGTCCTGAGTTGGATCCCCAACACCATACGTGAAAGGAATGAATGAACCAATGCATGAGTGTATGATGAATGAATTAAAGGTATAAGGAGGAGGAGGAAGAGGAGGAGGAGGAGGAGAAATAGAAGAAGATGATGAGAAATTTGACAGAAGGGAAAAAGGGGAGGAGAGTGAGTTTAAAGTGTGGTTTCCAATTCCCAAACGTTAAATTACAGCAGACGGGATAGAGAGAGAAGATGGGAGGGCAAAAGAGGGGGGATAGTAGAGGCTAGAAAAGGTAGCAGAATACAACAGTTACTAACATGGCATTTTGTAAAAACGTGGATGTGTAAACAATGTGATTGTGCAATCTGTATATGGGGTCAAAATGGGAGTTCATAACTCACTTGAATCTAATGTAGGAAATATGGTATCTCAAGAGCTATGTCAGGTTTTAAGCAACCAATATAAAAAAGAGGTCTTCATTTTTCTTTGTATTTGAGATCTCCTGTTTCCTTGACATGTTTAGTTGTGTTCTCTCCTTTAGTCCTCCCAGGCTCTAGTTATTCTGATATGGAAAAACTAGCTGAAATGCCCAACCAGTCTCTAAATCAGTGACACTTTTTCATTAAGCCTAAAGTCACTTTACAATTGCTACAGTCATACTAAATACACTTCTTTGTTTGGAGTTTAAAAGATATTTCCACCAGCTAGATTACAAGGACCTAGAACTCCCATTCTTGTTTATGTAAGAGTGGCTTCATCAGATTAAATGCCGTTCTCTGGAATAACATAAAATAGGAATAATTTACTCATAAGATTCTTACGTAAACCATCTTTATTTACAAAATACTATCTTAAGAATTATTGTTTCATTGAGCTTCCATTGGAGCCAAAGTATAGTCAATTACTGAACTAAAAGCAGTTACTTAAAAACTAAAAATGAGAGATAAGTCAAATTACATTTGAAGAGAGAGCAACAGCATGAGGTTTCTTGTTTGGTTCTGGATGTTGAGTAACAGGCTCATTTGCAGGTGGAAGGAACCCTTCAGGCAACTCACTTGTACTTTCAGAATGGGGGTGAAGAGGGCTGAATTCCAGCTCTTGGGGGAAGATTTTGTGAGGAAAACCCCCTCCCTGCATAGACACTTCGCATTGGAAATGGAGTGGGTGGCGGGTCAGGTGGAAAATAATCTCCAGGTTCCCAGACAAGTTTCCTGGGAGAGGTGGAGGAAAAAAAAGGTCCTCTTCTCATGAACTGACTCCTTGGGTCAACTGGAAACAAGGCACCTCTGACTGGAGGGAAAGGTGCCAACACAGAGCCAGAGCCAGTTGCTTGGTTTTCAGCATGGAGAGGTGAATCAGGCACATCAGAGTCCAAAGGAGGCATATTAGGAATTCTGTGTTCTGCTGGTCCCGATGCTCTACCACAATTTGAGTAAAACCTATCTTGCCTTTGTAGAGGAAGACGTGCATCAGAAGAATATGGTTGGCCTGGCGGAGGGATCATCAGCCTGCTGGCCTGTTCCCCTGGAGGAGAGAGGGGCCCAGTCTGAGAAGGTGCTCTCTGAAAATCAGTGAACTTATGACAGCTGGCTTCTCTTCCTTTACTGCTAGTCGCATGGTCCAGAGGATTCTCCAGGGCCCCTTGACCCTCTTCCTCCTCCCACTGGAGTGAAAGGTGAGAGTGTGAGTGGACCACTCTTTTCAAAATGAGGAGGTCTCCTTTCAGATGAAGGGTGACCTATTGGTGAGGGCCCATTTGGAGAAGGCTTTCTGCCCATTGCTGAGTTGGAAACATCCAGTGCATCATAGGGATCTTTTTCTACAAGTTCAAATCTAAGCTCCTTCTCAGTTAATTTCTGTCTGTTGCGTGCATTTTGTTTCCTGAAATAACTGAGGTTTCTTTCAGCAATCCGAGCTGCCAACTCACTAGCATCTGCTTCTTTCTCGGAGGAAGTAATCTTCCCCAGACAGGAACGAATGGCACTCTGCAATTGTTCTTCAAGATATTGGGCTCTCTTTCTGTAGGTCTCCAGCTCTTTTATTGTATGGCTCATCTTTTCTTCGACTTTGGAAAGTTTCTCCTTTTGCTCCACACGGCAGTTTTCCTCCACTCTTAATTTCCTGTGCAGTTTCATCATATTTTCTTGACAGCGTTCCATCATGACTTTAAAGTTCTGCCGTAGGGTCTCATTCTCACTTTGCAGCTGTGCATTTTCGGACTGCAAGGATGCCTGTTCAGTCTGCAGACTTTTAAGGTGTTCTGTAAGGTCTTCCGTGGTTTTCTCCACTTCAGATGAGAAAGTACATTTTTGATTTCTTCCTCCTTCCAAGATTTCTAAGGAGGCCTTTAGCTTATCACCATAAACCAGGTTCCTCAAAGCTCCTTTGAACTCATCCTCCAAGTGAGCACCAATTTCGGGTTCACTCGTCTTTCCCAGTTCCAGGTGACCACCATCCCTTTGGGCTCCCAGGCTTGGAGAAGATCTATCCTTCATCTTCAGCAAGCATTCACTCAGAGACTCCATGTGATTTTCTGTGTCCCTTAGAACTTGTTCTCCAGCTACTTTAGAGTCCTCTAATATGATTTTTGCTTTATATTGGACACCTCCTTGTTGCCTCTGTGCTTCAGCTTCTCCTTGTATTGTTGGTCTCTGCGTTGGCGGAAGTAGGGATCCTTCATTCAAAACCTCTTTGATTGCCAGCTTCAGTTCTTCCTCATTCACTTGAAAGAGTCTCCAGTTTGTTTTAGCTTCAGCTATTTGTGATCTGAGGGATTCAGATTCACCTTGGAGGGACTGTATCCTTCTTGATAGATGCGCCATCGTTTCATCCTGTTGACCATGTTGAGCCTTCTGTGCTTTGAGCTCTTCTTCTAGAAAGAGCATTTCAACGCCATGGCTGGATTCGGGCCTATGCAGCTTTTCGTCGGTTGCCTCCAGCTGTTGTGCTTCTCTTGAACCCTTCTCAAACCTGCAATCCTTTAAAGATGATTCTAAGCCTTCATGTTCTTTTTCAACAAGGCTCACTTTTTCAAGAAGTCCACATTTTGCCTCAATAAGTCCAGCAAGATTTAGAGCCAGCCTTTTTTCTCTTCCCACGTAAAGCCTGCTACGAACCGACTGAAAACCTCTCCAGAAAAGTGAGAGAACAGCAAAAAATCCAAGAGCTGTACACATCACCAACTCCCAAGGAAAGCCATAAGGAAGATGGCCTGGCTTCATGTCTTCGGACAATGCTGCCACAACCCTGGGTGCTTCTTCCAGAACCACCCACTAGGATGGCTGAGAGGCAGCCCTTGGCTCCTCCATCACGCCAAGACAGCTTTGGCTCTTGCCACCACAACCACAGCCTGCCCAGGCAGGCCAACACAGGCTGTGGACACTCAGGTGTTTGGTCAGGAACTCCAACCTGCACCAGGCAACGGAGCAGACCACTGTGATCCCCTTCAGGGGCTGAGCGTATGGTGGGTGGTGGGCGTATGGCGGTGGGAGCCATGATCAAAGGCTCCCAGGAGCCTTGTTGTGCTCAACTGCCCATCAGGGGAGTCTTGTCTGCTTCCCTACCCAGTGCATCCTCATGTGCCACAGGTTTAGGTCCCTCCCACTCCAGCCAGAGAGAATTCCTCTCCATGCCACCCACCCCTTGATTTGGTTTAGGCCAGGCCAAGGCGGGGTTAGTAGGAAGATTCCATCCAGTCATAATAACATTCAGTTTGATGTCACTCAAATTCTAAAGCTGACTAAACTGTTCAAACAGCTTTTATGGCCTCTATTGGTCTTTGTGTCCCTTGCCTTTTGTTTGAGTGACTCAGTCCTTTCCCTGCCCTTGTGCTCTCCCTATTTCCTACCTTCCTTGCTTCCTTCCTCCCTTCCTGGGTTTTCCCCTTTTCTTCTTCCTTCTTTTCTACCTCCCTGCATCCCTCCAACTTTGCCTTCCTCCCTTCCAACTTTCTCTCTCCCTTCCCTCCCTTTTCTTTTCTTGCAAGTGTTTGGGGTGAAAGTCCATGGCAGGCCAGCCCCAAGCTAGGCAAGGTCACTGCCACTGAGCTACAACATCCCCAGACCTGCTGCCACTTCCTATGCAAGTAACTTGAATTATCTCTAAAGAGAAACTCTCACATTAGTCTACTTTCAAAGTAATTTCAGAAGAGTTGCTAACATGGGCATAAATCAGTTATGACAAGTCATTTTTGAAAAGCACGGCACAGCTAATGTTCCTCCAAAGAAGGAGTGGAAAACTTAATTGGTTTTCAGGTCAGCATTTCTAGA
Source organism: Callospermophilus lateralis (assembly GCF_048772815.1). Lineage (NCBI taxonomy): Eukaryota > Metazoa > Chordata > Mammalia > Rodentia > Sciuridae > Callospermophilus > Callospermophilus lateralis. The sequence goes on from NW_027513414.1 coordinate 185,748, forward strand.
CTAGTACAAACCCTCCTAATCCTGATCTCTCCTTAGTCCTATGATTTCTTTAAGTGTCCCCTTTGCTCCTGTTCATGGAGTCATGTGTACAGAAATTATACCTGGTTCTATTGAACTCTACTTAATTCTTTCTCACCTCTGTGCTCCTTTGGCCAAGTCACTCCTCAACACTTACTGTAACCCTTTCAATTTTTTTGTCCATTTTCATTTAAAAAACTCTTTCAAAAATTGAACCATTTCGCATGCAGACACAGTCTTCTTGATCTGCTATTAATCCCCCACTACTGACATTGTAAGTTATTGAAATGTACACTTCCGGACCGTTTTCAGATTTTTGATTCCTGTATATCTATCTGTCTATCTATTTACAAACATAACATGGTATTCTGAAAGAATCGTTCTGCTTTTGGAGCTCTACATTGTGTTTTCCAGAAGCAGGCCTATTACACAGAGATGAATCCACGTTACCTAGATTGAGTTCAAACCGGAATGTGCACTCTGATTCCCATTATATTGTTCTACCTACTGATGGACAGTTCAGTTATATCCAGACCTCACCACCTCCCCCATTGAGTAAAACCCTTGTGAAGAGACATGTAGATGCCTTTATGAACATATTGATAATTTTTCATGGCAGTGTTTTCCAAAAACCAGTTAGTAAAATCAATTGATTCCTTTGCAGCCTGAAATTACCTTCATTCCAGTTTACTGGTATAAGAACCGCAGTATATCAGCAACCATTCTCCAATAGTAGTTCAGGCAGAAGTCATTCTAGATAACAAGCAGTGCCGGATCCTCCATGTATTTTACACAGCCCATGACGGGGGACATCCGTCCATTCGTTTAGAACAACTGATGTTTTATGCTGGCAATTTAGGTTTATTTAAAGGAGTGATTAGAAAACAGGTGAGACAGACTGATTAGATTCAGTATGTATGTTGGCTTTGTTTTTCTAGGCCTGAAGTTTTCACATTTCAATTAATTGTAGGTTAAGTATCAGGCAGATTCTTCACTGGGCTTCAAATGTGATAAAGTTGCTTCTTATTTTTAAGAAGGCCGTTGCAATCCTGCATTTATTTTACACCTCAGTGCTTGTTTTACACACAAGCACACACACCCACACACCACACACATCAACACACACACAAACACATAATTAGAGCACATTTAACACTCAAATAAAGCTTTACCTACTGATTCATAACTAGGGTATTTTTTTAATAAGTATTGTGTCTTGGTCTCTACTGGGGAAACATGGTTCAATGTGAGTTCTCTGGTTTGTTGTAGGGCAGTGAACGTTCACTTGTTGGCAATGATATAGAAATGGGGAGTAAGAGTTTAAAAGTTTTTACAGTAGGCAGGCAGAGTCAGAGTATGGAATCTAAGAATAAGAAATTGGGGAATTTCCTCTTTGTTTCTTCATTTCAACCTCCTAATAATTCATGTATATTTTCCAAAAGTCTCCCAGAAAACAAGGACTAGGTCAATCCACATATCAGTGAACCATAGCAGAATGCGACTCTGAATTTCATATAAACAGTCATAAAATCAAAAAGACAGGTGCTGGGGTTTTGGCTCAGCACTAGAGTGCTGGCTTCACACTTTCAAAGGTCCTGGGTTGGATCCCCAACACCATACGTGAAAGGAATGAATGAACCAATGCATGAGTGTATGATGAATGAATTAAAGGTATAAGGAGGAGGAGGAAGAGGAGGAGGAGGAGGAGAAATAGAAGAAGATGATGAGAAATTTGACAGAAGGAAAAAAGGGGAGGAGAGTGAGTTTAAAGTGTGGTTTCCAATTCCCAAACGTTAAATTACAGCAGACAGGATAGAGAGAGAAGATGGGAGGGCAGGAGAGGGGGGATAGTAGAGGCTAGAAAAGGTAGCAGAATACAACAGTTACTAACATGGCATTTTGTAAAAACGTGGATGTGTAAACAATGTGATTGTGCAATCTGTATATGGGGTCAAAATGGGAGTTCATAACTCACTTGAATCTAATGTAGGAAATATGGTATCTCAAGAGCTATGTAAGGTTTTAAGCAACCAATATAAAAAAGAGGTCTTCATTTTTCTTTGTAGTTGAGATCTCCTGTTTCCTTGACATGTTTAGTTGTGTTCTCTCCTTTAGTCCTCCCAGGCTCTAGTTATTCTGATATGGAAAAACTAGCTGAAATGCCCAACCAGTCTCTAAATCAGTGACACTTTTTCATTAAGCCTAAAGTCACTTTACAATTGCTACAGTCATACTAAATACACTTCTTTGTTTGGAGTTTAAAAGATATTTCCACCAGCTAGATTACAAGGACCTAGAACTCCCATTCTTGTTTATGTAAGAGTGGCTTCATCAGATTAAATGCCGTTCTCTGGAATAACATAAAATAGGAATAATTTACTCATAAGATTCTTACGTAAACCATCTTTATTTACAAAATACTATCTTAAGAATTATTGTTTCATTGAGCTTCAATTGGAGCCAAAGTATAGTCAATTACTGAACTAAAAGCAGTTACTTAAAAACTAAAAATGAGAGATAAGTCAAATTACATTTGAAGAGAGAGCAACAGCATGAGGTTTCTTGTTTGGTTCTGGATGTTGAGTAACAGGCTCATTTGCAGGTGGAAGGAACCCTTCAGGCAACTCACTTGTACTTTCAGAATGGGGGTGAAGAGGGCTGAATTCCAGCTCTTGGGGGAAGATTTTGTGAGGAAAACCCCCTCCCTGCATAGACACTTCGCATTGGAAATGGAGTGGGTGGCGGGTCAGGTGGAAAATAATCTCCAGGTTCCCAGACAAGTTTCCTGGGAGAGGTGGAGGAAAAAAAAGGTCCTCTTCTCATGAACTGACTCCTTGGGTCAACTGGAAACAAGGCACCTCTGACTGGAGGGAAAGGTGCCAACACAGAGCCAGAGCCAGTTGCTTGGTTTTCAGCATGGAGAGGTGAATCAGGCACATCAGAGTCCAAAGGAGGCATATTAGGAATTCTGTGTTCTGCTGGTCCCGATGCTCTACCACAATTTGAGTAAAACCTATCTTGCCTTTGTAGAGGAAGACGTGCATCAGAAGAATATGGTTGGCCTGGCGGAGGGATCATCAGCCTGCTGGCCTGTTCCCCTGGAGGAGAGAGGGGCCCAGTCTGAGAAGGTGCTCTCTGAAAATCAGTGAACTTATGACAGCTGGCTTCTCTTCCTTTACTGCTAGTCGCATGGTCCAGAGGATTCTCCAGGGCCCCTTGACCCTCTTCCTCCTCCCACTGGAGTGAAAGGTGAGAGTGTGAGTGGACCACTCTTTTCAAAATGAGGAGGTCTCCTTTCAGATGAAGGGTGACCTATTGGTGAGGGCCCATTTGGAGAAGGCTTTCTGCCCATTGCTGAGTTGGAAACATCCAGTGCATCATAGGGATCTTTTTCTACAAGTTCAAATCTAAGCTCCTTCTCAGTTAATTTCTGTCTGTTGCGTGCATTTTGTTTCCTGAAATAACTGAGGTTTCTTTCAGCAATCCGAGCTGCCAACTCACTAGCATCTGCTTCTTTCTCGGAGGAAGTAATCTTCCCCAGACAGGAACGAATGGTACTCTGCAATTGTTCTTCAAGATATTGGGCTCTCTTTCTGTAGGTCTCCAGCTCTTTTATTGTATGGCTCATCTTTTCTTCGACTTTGGAAAGTTTCTCCTTTTGCTCCACACGGCAGTTTTCCTCCACTCTTAATTTCCTGTGCAGTTTCATCATATTTTCTTGACAGCGTTCCATCATGACTTTAAAGTTCTGCCGTAGGGTCTCATTCTCACTTTGCAGCTGTGCATTTTCGGACTGCAAGGATGCCTGTTCAGTCTGCAGACTTTTAAGGTGTTCTGTAAGGTCTTCCGTGGTTTTCTCCACTTCAGATGAGAAAGTACATTTTTGATTTGTTCCTCCTTCCAAGATTTCTAAGGAGGCCTTTAGCTTATCACCATAAACCAGGTTCCTCAAAGCTCCTTTGGACTCATCCTCCAAGTGAGCACCAATTTCGGGTTCACTCGTCTTTCCCAGTTCCAGGTGACCACCATCCCTTTGGGCTCCCAGGCTTGGAGAAGATCTATCCTTCATCTTCAGCAAGCATTCACTCAGAGACTCCATGTGATTTTCTGTGTCCCTTAGAACTTGTTCTCCAGCTACTTTAGAGTCCTCTAATATGATTTTTGCTTTATATTGGACACCTCCTTGTTGCCTCTGTGCTTCAGCTTCTCCTTGTATTGTTGGTCTCTGCGTTGGCGGAAGTAGGGATCCTTCATTCAAAACCTCTTTGATTGCCAGCTTCAGTTCTTCCTCATTCACTTGAAAGAGTCTCCAGTTTGTTTTAGCTTCAGCTATTTGTGATCTGAGGGATTCAGATTCACCTTGGAGGGACTGTATCCTTCTTGATAGATGCGCCATCGTTTCATCCTGTTGACCATGTTGAGCCTTCTGTGCTTTGAGCTCTTCTTCTAGAAAGAGCATTTCAACGCCATGGCTGGATTCGGGCCTATGCAGCTTTTCGTCGGTTGCCTCCAGCTGTTGTGCTTCTCTTGAACCCTTCTCAAACCTGCAATCCTTTAAAGATGATTCTAAGCCTTCATGTTCTTTTTCAACAAGGCTCACTTTTTCAAGAAGTCCACATTTTGCCTCAATAAGTCCAGCAAGATTTAGAGCCAGCCTTTTTTCTCTTCCCACGTAAAGCCTGCTACGAACCGACTGAAAACCTCTCCAGAAAAGTGAGAGAACAGCAAAAAATCCAAGAGCTGTACACATCACCAACTCCCAAGGAAAGCCATAAGGAAGATGGCCTGGCTTCATGTCTTCGGACAATGCTGCCACAACCCTGGGTGCTTCTTCCAGAACCACCCACTAGGATGGCTGAGAGGCAGCCCTTGGCTCCTCCATCACGCCAAGACAGCTTTGGCTCTTGCCACCACAACCACAGCCTGCCCAGGCAGGCCAACACAGGCTGTGGACACTCAGGTGTTTGGTCAGGAACTCCAACCTGCACCAGGCAACGGAGCAGACCACTGTGATCCCCTTCAGGGGCTGAGCGTATGGTGGGTGGTGGGCGTATGGCGGTGGGAGCCATGATCAAAGGCTCCCAGGAGCCTTGTTGTGCTCAACTGCCCATCAGGGGAGTCTTGTCCGCTTCCCTACCCAGTGCATCCTCATGTGCCACAGGTTTCGGTCCCTCCCACTCCAGCCAGAGAGAATTCCTCTCCATGCCACCCACCCCTTGATTTGGTTTAGGCCAGGCCAAGGCGGGGTTAGTAGGAAGATTCCATCCAGTCATAATAACATTCAGTTTGATGTCACTCAAATTCTAAAGCTGACTAAACAAGCAGATAACAAGCAGATAACAAGCAGTGCCGGATCCTCCATGTATTTTACACAGCCCATGACGGGGGACATCCGTCCATTCGTTTAGAACAACTGATGTTTTATGCTGGCAATTTAGGTTTATTTAAAGGAGTGATTAGAAAACAGGTGAGACAGACTGATTAGATTCAGTATGTATGTTGGCTTTGTTTTTCTAGGCCTGAAGTTTTCACATTTCAATTAATTGTAGGTTAAGTATCAGGCAGATTCTTCACTGGGCTTCAAATGTGATAAAGTTGCTTCTTATTTTTAAGAAGGCCGTTGCAATCCTGCATTTATTTTACACCTCAGTGCTTGTTTTACACACAAGCACACACACCCACACACCACACACATCAACACACACACAAACACATAATTAGAGCACATTTAACACTCAAATAAAGCTTTACCTACTGATTCATAACTAGGGTATTTTTTTAATAAGTATTGTGTCTTGGTCTCTACTGGGGAAACATGGTTCAATGTGAGTTCTCCGGTTTGTTGTAGGGCAGTGAACGTTCACTTGTTGGCAATGATATAGAAATGGGGAGTAAGAGTTTAAAAGTTTTTACAGTAGGTAGGCAGAGTCAGAGTATGGAATCTAAGAATAAGAAATTGGGGAATTTCCTCTTTGTTTCTTCATTTCAACCTCCTAATAATTCATGTATATTTTCCAAAAGTCTCCCAGAAAACAAGGACTAGGTCAATCAACATATCAGTGAACCATAGCAGAATGCGACTCTGAATTTCATATAAACAGTCATAAAATCAAAAAGACAGGTGCTGGGGTTTTGGCTCAGCACTAGAGTGCTGGCTTCACACTTTCAAAGGTCCTGAGTTGGATCCCCAACACCATACGTGAAAGGAATGAATGAACCAATGCGTGAGTGTATGATGAATGAATTAAAGGTATAAGGAGGAGGAGGAAGAGGAGGAGGAGGAGGAGAAATAGAAGAAGATGATGAGAAATTTGACAGAAGGGAAAAAGGGGAGGAGAGTGAGTTTAAAGTGTGGTTTCCAATTCCCAAACGTTAAATTACAGCAGACGGGATAGAGAGAGAAGATGGGAGGGCAGGAGAGGGGGGATAGTAGAGGCTAGAAAAGGTAGCAGAATACAACAGTTACTAACATAGCATTTTGTAAAAACGTGGATGTGTAAACCATGTGATTGTGCAATCTGTATATGGGGTCAAAATGGGAGTTCATAACTCACTTGAATCTAATGTAGGAAATATGGTATCTCAAGAGCTATGTAAGGTTTTAAGCAACCAATATAAAAAAGAGGTCTTCATTTTTCTTTGTAGTTGAGATCTCCTGTTTCCTTGACATGTTTAGTTGTGTTCTCTCCTTTAGTCCTCCCATGCTCTAGTTATTCTGATATGGAAAAACTAGCTGAAATGCCCAACCAGTCTCTAAATCAGTGACACTTTTTCATTAAGCCTAAAGTCACTTTACAATTGCTACAGTCATACTAAATACACTTCTTTGTTTGGAGTTTAAAAGATATTTCCACCAGCTAGATTACAAGGACCTAGAACTCCCATTCTTGTTTATGTAAGAGTGGCTTCATCAGATTAAATGCCGTTCTCTGGAATAACATAAAATAGGAATAATTTACTCATAAGATTCTTACGTAAACCATCTTTATTTACAAAATACTATCTTAAGAATTATTGTTTCATTGAGCTTCCATTGGAGCCAAAGTATAGTCAATTACTGAACTAAAAGCAGTTACTTAAAAACTAAAAATGAGAGATAAGTCAAATTACATTTGAAGAGAGAGCAACAGCATGAGGTTTCTTGTTTGGTTCTGGATGTTGAGTAACAGGCTCATTTGCAGGTGGAAGGAACCCTTCAGGCAACTCACTTGTACTTTCAGAATGGGGGTGAAGAGGGCTGAATTCCAGCTCTTGGGGGAAGATTTTGTGAGGAAAACCCCCTCCCTGCATAGACACTTCGCATTGGAAATGGAGTGGGTGGCGGGTCAGGTGGAAAATAATCTCCAGGTTCCCAGACAAGTTTCCTGGGAGAGGTGGAGGAAAAAAAAGGTCCTCTTCTCATGAACTGACTCCTTGGGTCAACTGGAAACAAGGCACCTCTGACTGGAGGGAAAGGTGCCAACACAGAGCCAGAGCCAGTTGCTTGGTTTTCAGCATGGAGAGGTGAATCAGGCACATCAGAGTCCAAAGGAGGCATATTAGGAATTCTGTGTTCTGCTGGTCCCGATGCTCTACCACAATTTGAGTAAAACCTATCTTGCCTTTGTAGAGGAAGACGTGCATCAGAAGAATATGGTTGGCCTGGCGGAGGGATCATCAGCCTGCTGGCCTGTTCCCCTGGAGGAGAGAGGGGCCCAGTCTGAGAAGGTGCTCTCTGAAAATCAGTGAACTTATGACAGCTGGCTTCTCTTCCTTTACTGCTAGTCGCATGGTCCAGAGGATTCTCCAGGGCCCCTTGACCCTCTTCCTCCTCCCACTGGAGTGAAAGGTGAGAGTGTGAGTGGACCACTCTTTTCAAAATGAGGAGGTCTCCTTTCAGATGAAGGGTGACCTATTGGTGAGGGCCCATTTGGAGAAGGCTTTCTGCCCATTGCTGAGTTGGAAACATCCAGTGCATCATAGGGATCTTTTTCTACAAGTTCAAATCTAAGCTCCTTCTCAGTTAATTTCTGTCTGTTGCGTGCATTTTGTTTCCTGAAATAACTGAGGTTTCTTTCAGCAATCCGAGCTGCCAACTCACTAGCATCTGCTTCTTTCTCGGAGGAAGTAATCTTCCCCAGACAGGAACGAATGGTACTCTGCAATTGTTCTTCAAGATATTGGGCTCTCTTTCTGTAGGTCTCCAGCTCTTTTATTGTATGGCTCATCTTTTCTTCGACTTTGGAAAGTTTCTCCTTTTGCTCCACACGGCAGTTTTCCTCCACTCTTAATTTCCTGTGCAGTTTCATCATATTTTCTTGACAGCGTTCCATCATGACTTTAAAGTTCTGCCGTAGGGTCTCATTCTCACTTTGCAGCTGTGCATTTTCGGACTGCAAGGATGCCTGTTCAGTCTGCAGACTTTTAAGGTGTTCTGTAAGGTCTTCCGTGGTTTTCTCCACTTCAGATGAGAAAGTACATTTTTGATTTGTTCCTCCTTCCAAGATTTCTAAGGAGGCCTTTAGCTTATCACCATAAACCAGGTTCCTCAAAGCTCCTTTGGACTCATCCTCCAAGTGAGCACCAATTTCGGGTTCACTCGTCTTTCCCAGTTCCAGGTGACCACCATCCCTTTGGGCTCCCAGGCTTGGAGAAGATCTATCCTTCATCTTCAGCAAGCATTCACTCAGAGACTCCATGTGATTTTCTGTGTCCCTTAGAACTTGTTCTCCAGCTACTTTAGAGTCCTCTAATATGATTTTTGCTTTATATTGGACACCTCCTTGTTGCCTCTGTGCTTCAGCTTCTCCTTGTATTGTTGGTCTCTGCGTTGGCGGAAGTAGGGATCCTTCATTCAAAACCTCTTTGATTGCCAGCTTCAGTTCTTCCTCATTCACTTGAAAGAGTCTCCAGTTTGTTTTAGCTTCAGCTATTTGTGATCTGAGGGATTCAGATTCACCTTGGAGGGACTGTATCCTTCTTGATAGATGCGCCATCGTTTCATCCTGTTGACCATGTTGAGCCTTCTGTGCTTTGAGCTCTTCTTCTAGAAAGAGCATTTCAACGCCATGGCTGGATTCGGGCCTATGCAGCTTTTCGTCGGTTGCCTCCAGCTGTTGTGCTTCTCTTGAACCCTTCTCAAACCTGCAATCCTTTAAAGATGATTCTAAGCCTTCATGTTCTTTTTCAACAAGGCTCACTTTTTCAAGAAGTCCACATTTTGCCTCAATAAGTCCAGCAAGATTTAGAGCCAGCCTTTTTTCTCTTCCCACGTAAAGCCTGCTACGAACCGACTGAAAACCTCTCCAGAAAAGTGAGAGAACAGCAAAAAATCCAAGAGCTGTACACATCACCAACTCCCAAGGAAAGCCATAAGGAAGATGGCCTGGCTTCATGTCTTCGGACAATGCTGCCACAACCCTGGGTGCTTCTTCCAGAACCACCCACTAGGATGGCTGAGAGGCAGCCCTTGGCTCCTCCATCACGCCAAGACAGCTTTGGCTCTTGCCACCACAACCACAGCCTGCCCAGGCAGGCCAACACAGGCTGTGGACACTCAGGTGTTTGGTCAGGAACTCCAACCTGCACCAGGCAACGGAGCAGACCACTGTGATCCCCTTCAGGGGCTGAGCGTATGGTGGGTGGTGGGCGTATGGCGGTGGGAGCCATGATCAAAGGCTCCCAGGAGCCTTGTTGTGCTCAACTGCCCATCAGGGGAGTCTTGTCCGCTTCCCTACCCAGTGCATCCTCATGTGCCACAGGTTTCGGTCCCTCCCACTCCAGCCAGAGAGAATTCCTCTCCATGCCACCCACCCCTTGATTTGGTTTAGGCCAGGCCAAGGCGGGGTTAGTAGGAAGATTCCATCCAGTCATAATAACATTCAGTTTGATGTCACTCAAATTCTAAAGCTGACTAAACAAGCAGATAACAAGCAGATAACAAGCAGTGCCGGATCCTCCATGTATTTTACACAGCCCATGACGGGGGACATCCGTCCATTCGTTTAGAACAACTGATGTTTTATGCTGGCAATTTAGGTTTATTTAAAGGAGTGATTAGAAAACAGGTGAGACAGACTGATTAGATTCAGTATGTATGTTGGCTTTGTTTTTCTAGGCCTGAAGTTTTCACATTTCAATTAATTGTAGGTTAAGTATCAGGCAGATTCTTCACTGGGCTTCAAATGTGATAAAGTTGCTTCTTATTTTTAAGAAGGCCGTTGCAATCCTGCATTTATTTTACACCTCAGTGCTTGTTTTACACACAAGCACACACACCCACACACCACACACATCAACACACACACAAACACATAATTAGAGCACATTTAACACTCAAATAAAGCTTTACCTACTGATTCATAACTAGGGTATTTTTTTAATAAGTATTGTGTCTTGGTCTCTACTGGGGAAACATGGTTCAATGTGAGTTCTCCGGTTTGTTGTAGGGCAGTGAACGTTCACTTGTTGGCAATGATATAGAAATGGGGAGTAAGAGTTTAAAAGTTTTTACAGTAGGTAGGCAGAGTCAGAGTATGGAATCTAAGAATAAGAAATTGGGGAATTTCCTCTTTGTTTCTTCATTTCAACCTCCTAATAATTCATGTATATTTTCCAAAAGTCTCCCAGAAAACAAGGACTAGGTCAATCAACATATCAGTGAACCATAGCAGAATGCGACTCTGAATTTCATATAAACAGTCATAAAATCAAAAAGACAGGTGCTGGGGTTTTGGCTCAGCACTAGAGTGCTGGCTTCACACTTTCAAAGGTCCTGAGTTGGATCCCCAACACCATACGTGAAAGGAATGAATGAACCAATGCGTGAGTGTATGATGAATGAATTAAAGGTATAAGGAGGAGGAGGAAGAGGAGGAGGAGGAGGAGAAATAGAAGAAGATGATGAGAAATTTGACAGAAGGGAAAAAGGGGAGGAGAGTGAGTTTAAAGTGTGGTTTCCAATTCCCAAACGTTAAATTACAGCAGACGGGATAGAGAGAGAAGATGGGAGGGCAGGAGAGGGGGGATAGTAGAGGCTAGAAAAGGTAGCAGAATACAACAGTTACTAACATAGCATTTTGTAAAAACGTGGATGTGTAAACCATGTGATTGTGCAATCTGTATATGGGGTCAAAATGGGAGTTCATAACTCACTTGAATCTAATGTAGGAAATATGGTATCTCAAGAGCTATGTAAGGTTTTAAGCAACCAATATAAAAAAGAGGTCTTCATTTTTCTTTGTAGTTGAGATCTCCTGTTTCCTTGACATGTTTAGTTGTGTTCTCTCCTTTAGTCCTCCCATGCTCTAGTTATTCTGATATGGAAAAACTAGCTGAAATGCCCAACCAGTCTCTAAATCAGTGACACTTTTTCATTAAGCCTAAAGTCACTTTACAATTGCTACAGTCATACTAAATACACTTCTTTGTTTGGAGTTTAAAAGATATTTCCACCAGCTAGATTACAAGGACCTAGAACTCCCATTCTTGTTTATGTAAGAGTGGCTTCATCAGATTAAATGCCGTTCTCTGGAATAACATAAAATAGGAATAATTTACTCATAAGATTCTTACGTAAACCATCTTTATTTACAAAATACTATCTTAAGAATTATTGTTTCATTGAGCTTCCATTGGAGCCAAAGTATAGTCAATTACTGAACTAAAAGCAGTTACTTAAAAACTAAAAATGAGAGATAAGTCAAATTACATTTGAAGAGAGAGCAACAGCATGAGGTTTCTTGTTTGGTTCTGGATGTTGAGTAACAGGCTCATTTGCAGGTGGAAGGAACCCTTCAGGCAACTCACTTGTACTTTCAGAATGGGGGTGAAGAGGGCTGAATTCCAGCTCTTGGGGGAAGATTTTGTGAGGAAAACCCCCTCCCTGCATAGACACTTCGCATTGGAAATGGAGTGGGTGGCGGGTCAGGTGGAAAATAATCTCCAGGTTCCCAGACAAGTTTCCTGGGAGAGGTGGAGGAAAAAAAAGGTCCTCTTCTCATGAACTGACTCCTTGGGTCAACTGGAAACAAGGCACCTCTGACTGGAGGGAAAGGTGCCAACACAGAGCCAGAGCCAGTTGCTTGGTTTTCAGCATGGAGAGGTGAATCAGGCACATCAGAGTCCAAAGGAGGCATATTAGGAATTCTGTGTTCTGCTGGTCCCGATGCTCTACCACAATTTGAGTAAAACCTATCTTGCCTTTGTAGAGGAAGACGTGCATCAGAAGAATATGGTTGGCCTGGCGGAGGGATCATCAGCCTGCTGGCCTGTTCCCCTGGAGGAGAGAGGGGCCCAGTCTGAGAAGGTGCTCTCTGAAAATCAGTGAACTTATGACAGCTGGCTTCTCTTCCTTTACTGCTAGTCGCATGGTCCAGAGGATTCTCCAGGGCCCCTTGACCCTCTTCCTCCTCCCACTGGAGTGAAAGGTGAGAGTGTGAGTGGACCACTCTTTTCAAAATGAGGAGGTCTCCTTTCAGATGAAGGGTGACCTATTGGTGAGGGCCCATTTGGAGAAGGCTTTCTGCCCATTGCTGAGTTGGAAACATCCAGTGCATCATAGGGATCTTTTTCTACAAGTTCAAATCTAAGCTCCTTCTCAGTTAATTTCTGTCTGTTGCGTGCATTTTGTTTCCTGAAATAACTGAGGTTTCTTTCAGCAATCCGAGCTGCCAACTCACTAGCATCTGCTTCTTTCTCGGAGGAAGTAATCTTCCCCAGACAGGAACGAATGGTACTCTGCAATTGTTCTTCAAGATATTGGGCTCTCTTTCTGTAGGTCTCCAGCTCTTTTATTGTATGGCTCATCTTTTCTTCGACTTTGGAAAGTTTCTCCTTTTGCTCCACACGGCAGTTTTCCTCCACTCTTAATTTCCTGTGCAGTTTCATCATATTTTCTTGACAGCGTTCCATCATGACTTTAAAGTTCTTCCGTAGGGTCTCATTCTCACTTTGCAGCTGTGCATTTTCGGACTGCAAGGATGCCTGTTCAGTCTGCAGACTTTTAAGGTGTTCTGTAAGGTCTTCCGTGGTTTTCTCCACTTCAGATGAGAAAGTACATTTTTGATTTCTTCCTCCTTCCAAGATTTCTAAGGAGGCCTTTAGCTTATCACCATAAACCAGGTTCCTCAAAGCTCCTTTGGACTCATCCTCCAAGTGAGCACCAATTTCGGGTTCACTCGTCTTTCCCAGTTCCAGGTGACCACCATCCCTTTGGGCTCCCAGGCTTGGAGAAGATCTATCCTTCATCTTCAGCAAGCATTCACTCAGAGACTCCATGTGATTTTCTGTGTCCCTTAGAACTTGTTCTCCAGCTACTTTAGAGTCCTCTAATATGATTTTTGCTTTATATTGGACACCTCCTTGTTGCCTCTGTGCTTCAGCTTCTCCTTGTATTGTTGGTCTCTGCGTTGGCGGAAGTAGGGATCCTTCATTCAAAACCTCTTTGATTGCCAGCTTCAGTTCTTCCTCATTCACTTGAAAGAGTCTCCAGTTTGTTTTAGCTTCAGCTATTTGTGATCTGAGGGATTCAGATTCACCTTGGAGGGACTGTATCCTTCTTGATAGATGCGCCATCGTTTCATCCTGTTGACCATGTTGAGCCTTCTGTGCTTTGAGCTCTTCTTCTAGAAAGAGCATTTCAACGCCATGGCTGGATTCGGGCCTATGCAGCTTTTCGTCGGTTGCCTCCAGCTGTTGTGCTTCTCTTGAACCCTTCTCAAACCTGCAATCCTTTAAAGATGATTCTAAGCCTTCATGTTCTTTTTCAACAAGGCTCACTTTTTCAAGAAGTCCACATTTTGCCTCAATAAGTCCAGCAAGATTTAGAGCCAGCCTTTTTTCTCTTCCCACGTAAAGCCTGCTACGAACCGACTGAAAACCTCTCCAGAAAAGTGAGAGAACAGCAAAAAATCCAAGAGCTGTACACATCACCAACTCCCAAGGAAAGCCATAAGGAAGATGGCCTGGCTTCATGTCTTCGGACAATGCTGCCACAACCCTGGGTGCTTCTTCCAGAACCACCCACTAGGATGGCTGAGAGGCAGCCCTTGGCTCCTCCATCACGCCAAGACAGCTTTGGCTCT